>NW_027473424.1:0-300000 GCF_050947335.1 Megachile rotundata
GGCTAATAATATAAGTTAGATTGATAATAATAAGAGTAATAAGTATAGTAATTGTCGTTCTATCGATCATATCTGCATAATATGGTTAATAATATGAGTTAGATTGATTATAATAAGAGTAATGAGTATAGTAATTGTCGTTCTATCGATCATATATGCATAATATGGCTAATAGTATGGGTTAGATTGATAATTATAAGAGTAATGAGTATAGTAATTGTCGTTCTATCGGTCATATAACCATAATATGGCTAATAATATGAGTTAGATTGATAATAATAAGAGTAATGAGTGTAGTAATTGTCGTTCTATCAATCATATAAGCATAATATGGCTAATAATATGAGTTAGATTGATAATAGTGAGTGTAATAAGTATAGTAATTGTCGTACTCTCGATCATATCTGCATAATATGGCTAATAATATGAGCTAGATTGATAATAATAAGAGTAATAAGTACAGTAATTGTCGTTCTATCGATCATATAAGCATAATATTGCTAATGATATGAGTTAGATTGATAATAATAAGAGTAATGAGTATAGTAATTGTCGTTCTATCGATCATATAAGCATAATATGCCTAATAATCTGAGTTAGATTGATAACAGTGAGTGCAATAAGTATAGTAATTGTCGTTCTATCGATCATATAAGCATAATGTGGCTAATAATATGAGTTAGATTGATAACAGTGAGTGTAATAAGTACAGTAATTGTCGTTCTATCGATCATATAAGCATAATGTGGCTAATAATATGAGTTCGATTGATAATAGTGAGTGTAATAAGTATAGTAATTGCCGCTCTATCGATCATATAAGCACACTATGGCTAATAATATGAGTTAGATTGATAATAATAAGAGTAATGAGTATAGTAATTGTCGTTCTATCGATCATATAAGCATAATGTGGCTAATAATATCAGTTAGATTGATAATAATAAGAGTAATAAGTATAGTAATTGTCGTTCTATCGATCATATAAGCATAATGTGGCTAAAAATATGAGTTAGATTGATAATAATAAGAGTAATAAGTATAGTATTTGTCGTTCTATCGATCATATCTGCATAATATGGTTAATAATATGAGTTAGATTGATAATAATGAGAGTAATAAGTATAGTAATTGTCGTTCTATCGATCATATCTGCATAATATGGTTAATAATATGAGTTAGATTGATTATAATAAGAGTAATGAGTATAGTAATTGTCGTTCTATCGATCATATAAGCATAATATGGCTAATAATATGAGTTAGATTGATAATAATAAGAGCAATGAGTGTAGTAATTGTCGTTCTATCAATCATATAAGCATAATATGGCTAATAATATGAGTTAGATTGATAATAATAAGAGTAATAAGTATAGTATTTGTCGTTCTATCGATCATATCTGCATAATATGGTTAATAATATGAGTTAGATTGATAATAATAAGAGTAAGAAGTATAGTAATTGTCGTTCTATCGATCATATCTGCATAATATGCCTAATAATCTGAGTTAGATTGATAACAGTGAGTGCAATAAGTATAGTAATTGTCGTTCTATCGATCATATAAGCATAATGTGGCTAATAATATGAGTTACATTGATAACAGTGAGTGTAATAAGTACAGTAATTGTCGTTCTATCGATCATATAAGCACAATATGGCTAATAATATGAGTTAGATTGATAATAATAAGAGTAATAAGTATAGTAATTGTCGTTCTATCGGTCATATAACCATAATATGGCTAATAATATGGGTTAGATTGATAATAATAAGAGTAATAAGTATAGTAATTGTCGTACTATCGATCATATCTGCATAATATCGTTAATAATATGAGTTAGATTGATAATAATAGGAGTAATGAGTATAGTAATTGTCGTATTATCGATCATATAAGCATAATATGGCTAATAGTATGGGTTAGATTGATAATTATAAGAGTAATGAATATAGTAATTGTCGTTCTATCAATCATATAAGCATAATAAGGCTAATAATATGAGTTAGATTGATAATAATAAGAGTAATGAGTATAGTAATTGTCGTTCTATCGACCATATAAGCATAATGTGGCTAATAATATGAGTTAGATTGATAATAATAAGAGTAATAAGTATAGTAATAGTCGTTCTGTCGATCATATAAGCACAATATGGCTAATAATATAAGTTACATTGATAATAATAAGAGTAATAAGTATAGTAATTGTCGTTCGATCGATCATATAAGCATAATAAGGCTAATAATATGAGTTAGATTGATAATAATAAGAGTAATAAGTATAGTAATAGTCGTTCTATCGATCATATAAGCACAATATGGCTAATAATATAAGTTACATTGATAATAATAAGAGTAATAAGTATAGTAATTGTCGTTCGATCGATCATATAAGCATAATAAGGCTAATAATATGAGTTAGATTGATAATAATAAGAGTAATAAGTATAGTAATAGTATTTCTATCGATCATATAAGCACAATATGGCTAATAATATAAGTTAGATTGATAATAATAAGAGTAAGAAGTATAGTAATAGTCGTTCTATCGATCATATAAGCACAATATGGCTAATAATATAAGTTACATTGATAATAATAAGAGTAATAAGTATAGTAATTGTCGTTCTATCGATCATATAAGCATAATGTGGCTAATAATATGAGTTAGATTGATAATAATAAGAGTAATAAGTATAGTAATTGTCGTTCTATCGATCATATCTGCATAATATGGTTAATAATATGAGTTAGATTGATAATAATGAGAGTAATAAGTATAGTAATTGTCGTTCTATCGATCATATCTGCATAATATGGTTAATAATATGAGTTAGATTGATTATAATAAGAGTAATGAGTATAGTAATTGTCGTTCTATCGATCATATAAGCATAATATGGCTAATAATATGAGTTAGATTGATAATAATAAGAGTAATAAGTATAGTAATTGTCGTTCTATCGATCATATCTGCATAATATGGTTAATAATATGAGTTAGATTGATAATAATAAGAGTAATGAGTATAGTAATTGTCGTATTATCGATCATATAAGCATAATATGGCTAATAGTATGGGTTAGATTGATAATTATAAGAGTAATGAGTATAGTAATTGTCGTTCTATCGGTCATATAACCATAATATGGCTAATAATATGAGTTAGATTGATTATAATAAGAGTAATGAGTATAGTAATTGTCGTTCTATCGATCATATAAGCATAATATGGCTAATAATATGAGTTAGATTGATAATAATAAGAGTAATAAGTATAGTAATTGTCGTTCTATCGATCATATCTGCATAATATCGTTAATAATATGAGTTAGATTGATAATAATAAGAGTAATGAGTATAGTAATTGTCGTATTATCGATCATATAAGCATAATATGGCTAATAGTATGGGTTAGATTGATAATTATAAGAGTAATGAGTATAGTAATTGTCGTTCTATCGGTCATATAACCATAATATGGCTAATAATATGAGTTAGATTGATAATAATGAGAGTAATAAGTATAGTAATTGTCGTTCTATCGATCATATCTGCATAATATGGTTAATAATATGAGTTAGATTGATTATAATAAGAGTAATGAGTATAGTAATTGTCGTTCTATCGATCATATAGGCATAATATGGCTAATAATCTGAGTTAGATTGATAACAGTGGGTGCAATAAGTATAGTAATTGTCGTTCTATCGGTCATATAACCATAATGTGGCTAATAATATGGGTTAGATTGATAATAATAAGAGT
This sequence comes from Megachile rotundata, assembly GCF_050947335.1. Classification (NCBI taxonomy): domain Eukaryota; kingdom Metazoa; phylum Arthropoda; class Insecta; order Hymenoptera; family Megachilidae; genus Megachile; species Megachile rotundata. The sequence goes on from NW_027473424.1 coordinate 3,773, forward strand.
AATAAGTATAGTAATTGTGGTACTATCGATCATATCTGCATAATATGGTTAATAATATGAGTTAGATTGATAATAATAGGAGTAATGAGTATAGTAATTGTCGTATTATCGATCATATAAGCATAATATGGCTAATAGTATGGGTTAGATTGATAATTATAAGAGTAATGAGTATAGTAATTGTCGTTCTATCAATCATATAAGCATAATAAGGCTAATAATATGAGTTAGATTGATAATAATAAGAGTAATGAGTATAGTAATTGTCGTTCTATCGATCATATAAGCATAATGTGGCTAATAATATGAGTTAGATTGATAACAGTGAGTGTAACAAGTACAGTAATTGTCGTTCTATCGATCATATAAGCATAATATGGCTAATAATATGAGTTAGATTGATAATAATAAGAGTAATGAGTATAGTAATTGTCGTTCTATCGATCATATAAGCATAATATGGCTAATAATCTGAGTTAGATTGATAACAGTGAGTGCAATAAGTATAGTAATTGTCGTTCTATCGATCATATAAGCATAATGTGGCTAATAATATGAGTTAGATTGATAACAGTGAGTGTAACAAGTACAGTAATTGTGGTTCTATCGATCATATAAGCATAATATGGCTAATAACATGAGTTAGATTGATAATAATAAGAGTAATGAGTATAGTAATTGTCGTTCTATCGATCATATAAGCATAATAAGGCTAATAATATGAGTTAGATTGATAATAATAAGAGTAATAAGTATAGTAATAGTATTTCTATCGATCATATAAGCACAATATGGCTAATAATATAAGTTAGATTGATAATAATAAGAGTAAGAAGTATAGTAATAGTCGTTCTATCGATCATATAAGCGCAATATGGCTAATAATATAAGTTACATTGATAATAATAAGAGTAATAAGTATAGTAATTGTCGTTCTATCGATCATATAAGCATAATGTGGCTAATAATATGAGTTAGATTGATAATAATAAGAGTAATAAGTATAGTAATTGTCGTTCTATCGATCATATCTGCATAATATGGTTAATAATATGAGTTAGATTGATTATAATAAGAGTAATGAGTATAGTAATTGTCGTTCTATCGATCATATAAGCATAATATGGCTAATAATATGAGTTAGATTGATAATAATAAGAGTAATAAGTATAGTAATTGTCGTTCTTTCGATCATATCTGCATAATATCGTTAATAATATGAGTTAGATTGATAATAATAAGAGTAATGAGTATAGTAATTGTCGTATTATCGATCATATAAGCATAATATGGCTAATAATATGAGTTAGATTGATAATAATAAGAGTAATGAGTATAGTAATTGTCGTTCTATCGATCATATAGGCATAATATGGCTAATAATCTGAGTTAGATTGATAACAGTGGGTGCAATAAGTATAGTAATTGTCGTTCTATCGATCATATAAGCATAATATGGCTAATAACATGAGTTAGATTGATAATAATAAGAGTAATAAGTACAGTAATTGTCGTTCTATCGATCATATAAGCATAATGTGGCTAATAATATGAATTAGATTGATAATAATAAGAGTAATAAGTATAGTAATAGTCGTTCTATCGATCATATAAGCACAATATGGCTAATAATATAAGTTAGATTGATAATAATAAGAGTAAGAAGTATAGTAATTGTCGTTCTATGGATCATATAAGCATAATATGGCTAATAATATGAGTTAGATTGATAATAATAAGAGTAATAAGTATAGTAATTGTCGTTCTATCGATCATATAAGCATAATGTGGCTAATAATATGAGTTAGATTGATAATAATAAGAGTAATAAGTATAGTAATTGTCGTTCTATCGATCATATCTGCATAATATGGTTAATAATATGAGTTAGATTGATAATAATAAGAGTAATAAGTATAGTAATTGTCGTTCTATCGATCATATCTGCATAATATGGTTATTAATATGAGTTAGATTGATTATAATAAGAGTAATGAGTATAGTAATTGTCGTTCTATCGATCATATAAGCATAATATGGCTAATAATATGAGTTAGATTGATAATAATAAGAGTAATAAGTATAGTAATTGTCGTTCTATCGATCATATCTGCATAATATGGTTAATAATATGAGTTAGATTGATAATAATAAGAGTAATGAGTATAGTAATTGTCGTATTATCGATCATATAAGCATAATATGGCTAATAGTATGGGTTAGATTGATAATTATAAGAGTAATGAGTATAGTAATTGTCGTTCTATCGGTCATATAACCATAATATGGCTAATAATATGAGTTAGATTGATAATAATAAGAGTAATGAGTGTAGTAATTGTCGTTCTATCGATCATATAAGCATAATACGGCTAATAATATGAGTTAGATTGAAAATAATAAGAGTAATGAGTATAGTAATTGTCGTTCTATCGATCATATGCATAATATGCCTAATAATCTGAGTTAGATTGATAACAGTGAGTGCAATAAGTATAGTAATTGTCGTTCTATCGATCATATAAGCATAATGTGGCTAATAATATGAGTTACATTGATAACAGTGAGTGTAATAAGTACAGTAATTGTCGTTCTATCGATCATATAAGCACAATATGGCTAATAATATGAGTTAGATTGATAATAATAAGAGTAATAAGTATAGTAATTGTCGTTCTATCGGTCATATAACCATAATATGGCTAATAATATGGGTTAGATTGATAATAATAAGAGTAATAAGTATAGTAATTGTCGTACTATCGATCATATCTGCATAATATGGTTAATAATATGAGTTAGATTGATAATAATAAGAGTAATGAGTATAGTAATTGTCGTATTATCGATCATATAAGCATAATATGGCTAATAGTATGGGTTAGATTGATAATTATAAGAGTAATGAGTATAGTAATTGTCGTTCTATCAATCATATAAGCATAATAAGGCTAATAATATGAGTTAGATTGATAATAATAAGAGTAATGAGTATAGTAATTGTCGTTCTATCGATCATATAAGCATAATGTGGCTAATAATATGAGTTAGATTGATAATAATAAGAGTAATAAGTATAGTAATAGTCGTTCTATCGATCATATAAGCACAATATGGCTAATAATATAAGTTAGATTGATAATAATAAGAGTAAGAAGTGAAGTAATTGTCGTTCTATGGATCATATAAGCATAATATGGCTAATAATATGAGTTAGATTGATAATAATAAGAGTAATAAGTACAGTAATTGTCGTTCTATCGATCATATAAGCATAATGTGGCTAATAATATGAGTTAGATTGATAATAATAAGAGTAATAAGTATAGTAATTGTCGTTCTATCGATCATATCTACATAATATGGTTAATAATATGAGTTAGATTGATAATAATAAGAGTAATAAGTATAGTAATTGTCGTTCTATCAATCATATCTGCATAATATGGTTAATAATATGAGTTAGATTGATTATAATAAGAGTAATGAGTATAGTAATTGTCGTTCTATCGATCATATAAGCATAATATGGCTAATAATATGAGTTAGATTGATAGTAATAAGAGTAATGAGTATAGTAATTGTCGTTCTATCAATCATATAAGCATAATATGGCTAATAATCTGAGTTGGATTGATAACAGTGAGTGCAATAAGTATAGTAATTGTCGTTCTATCGATCATATAAGCATAATGTGGCTAATAATATGAGTTAGATTGATAACAGTGAGTGTAACAAGTACAGTAATTGTGGTTCTATCGATCATATAAGCATAATATGGCTAATAACATGAGTTAGATTGATAATAATAAGAGTAATGAGTATAGTAATTGTCGTTCTATCGGTCATATAACCATAATATGGCTAATAACATGAGTTAGATTGATAATAATAAGAGTAATGAGTATAGTAATTGTCGTTCTATCGATCATATAAGCATAATATGGCTAATAATCTGAGTTAGATTGATAACAGTGAGTGCAATAAGTATAGTAATTGTCGTTCTATCGATCATATAAGCATAATGTGGCTAATAATATGAGTTAGATTGATAATAGTGAGTGTAATAAGTATAGTAATTGTCGCTCTATCGATCATATAAGCACAATATGGCTAATAATATGAGTTAGATTGATAATAATAAGAGTAATGAGTATAGTAATTGTCGTTCTATCGATCATATAGGCATAATATGGCTAATAATCTGAGTTAGATTGATAACAGTGGGTGCAATAAGTATAGTAATTGTCGTTCTATCGATCATATAAGCATAATAAGGCTAATAATATGAGTTAGATTGATAATAATAAGAGTAATAAGTATAGTAATAGTATTTCTATCGATCATATAAGCACAATATGGCTAATAATATAAGTTAGATTGATAATAATAAGAGTAAGAAGTATAGTAATAGTCGTTCTATCGATCATATAAGCACAATATGGCTAATAATATAAGTTACATTGTTAATAATAAGAGTAATAAGTATAGTAATTGTCGTTCTATCGATCATATAAGCATAATGTGGCTAATAATATGAGTTAGATTGATAATAATAAGAGTAATAAGTATAGTAATTGTCGTTCTATCGATCATATCTGCATAATATGGTTAATAATATGAGTTAGATTGATAATAATGAGAGTAATAAGTATAGTAATTGTCGTTCTATCGATCATATAAGCATAATGTGGCTAATAATATGAGTTAGATTGATAATAATAAGAGTAATAAGTATAGTAATTGTCGTTCTATCGATCATATCTACATAATATGGTTAATAATATGAGTTAGATTGATAATAATAAGAGTAATAAGTATAGTAATTGTCGTTCTATCAATCATATCTGCATAATATGGTTAATAATATGAGTTAGATTGATTATAATAAGAGTAATGAGTATAGTAATTGTCGTTCTATCGATCATATAAGCATAATATGGCTAATAATATGAGTTAGATTGATAGTAATAAGAGTAATGAGTATAGTAATTGTCGTTCTATCAATCATATAAGCATAATATGGCTAATAATCTGAGTTGGATTGATAACAGTGAGTGCAATAAGTATAGTAATTGTCGTTCTATCGATCATATAAGCATAATGTGGCTAATAATATGAGTTAGATTGATAACAGTGAGTGTAACAAGTACAGTAATTGTGGTTCTATCGATCATATAAGCATAATATGGCTAATAACATGAGTTAGATTGATAATAATAAGAGTAATGAGTATAGTAATTGTCGTTCTATCGGTCATATAACCATAATATGGCTAATAATATGAGTTAGATTGATAATAATAAGAGTAATAAGTATAGTAATAGTATTTCTATCGATCATATAAGCACAATATGGCTAATAATATAAGTTAGATTGATAATAATAAGAGTAAGAAGTATAGTAATAGTCGTTCTATCGATCATATAAACGCAATATGGCTAATAATATAAGTTACATTGATAATAATAAGAGTAATAAGTATAGTAATTGTCGTTCTATCGATCATATAAGCATAATGTGGCTAATAATATGAGTTAGATTGATAATAATAAGAGTAATAAGTATAGTAATTGTCGTTCTATCGATCATATCTGCATAATATGGTTAATAATATGAGTTAGATTGATTATAATAAGAGTAATGAGTATAGTAATTGTCGTTCTATCGATCATATAAGCATAATATGGCTAATAATATGAGTTAGATTGATAATAATAAGAGTAATAAGTATAGTAATTGTCGTTCTTTCGATCATATCTGCATAATATCGTTAATAATATGAGTTAGATTGATAATAATAAGAGTAATGAGTATAGTAATTGTCGTATTATCGATCATATAAGCATAATATGGCTAATAATATGAGTTAGATTGATAATAATAAGAGTAATGAGTATAGTAATTGTCGTTCTATCGATCATATAGGCATAATATGGCTAATAATCTGAGTTAGATTGATAACAGTGGGTGCAATAAGTATAGTAATTGTCGTTCTATCGATCATATAAGCATAATATGGCTAATAACATGAGTTAGATTGATAATAATAAGAGTAATAAGTACAGTAATTGTCGTTCTATCGATCATATAAGCATAATGTGGCTAATAATATGAATTAGATTGATAATAATAAGAGTAATAAGTATAGTAATAGTCGTTCTATCGATCATATAAGCACAATATGGCTAATAATATAAGTTAGATTGATAATAATAAGAGTAAGAAGTATAGTAATTGTCGTTCTATGGATCATATAAGCATAATATGGCTAATAATATGAGTTAGATTGATAATAATAAGAGTAATAAGTATAGTAATTGTCGTTCTATCGATCATATAAGCATAATGTGGCTAATAATATGAGTTAGATTGATAATAATAAGAGTAATAAGTATAGTAATTGTCGTTCTATCGATCATATCTGCATAATATGGTTAATAATATGAGTTAGATTGATAATAATAAGAGTAATAAGTATAGTAATTGTCGTTCTATCGATCATATCTGCATAATATGGTTATTAATATGAGTTAGATTGATTATAATAAGAGTAATGAGTATAGTAATTGTCGTTCTATCGATCATATAAGCATAATATGGCTAATAATATGAGTTAGATTGATAATAATAAGAGTAATAAGTATAGTAATTGTCGTTCTATCGATCATATCTGCATAATATGGTTAATAATATGAGTTAGATTGATAATAATAAGAGTAATGAGTATAGTAATTGTCGTATTATCGATCATATAAGCATAATATGGCTAATAGTATGGGTTAGATTGATAATTATAAGAGTAATGAGTATAGTAATTGTCGTTCTATCGGTCATATAACCATAATATGGCTAATAATATGAGTTAGATTGATAATAATAAGAGTAATGAGTGTAGTAATTGTCGTTCTATCGATCATATAAGCATAATACGGCTAATAATATGAGTTAGATTGAAAATAATAAGAGTAATGAGTATAGTAATTGTCGTTCTATCGATCATATAAGCATAATATGCCTAATAATCTGAGTTAGATTGATAACAGTGAGTGCAATAAGTATAGTAATTGTCGTTCTATCGATCATATAAGCATAATGTGGCTAATAATATGAGTTACATTGATAACAGTGAGTGTAATAAGTACAGTAATTGTCGTTCTATCGATCATATAAGCACAATATGGCTAATAATATGAGTTAGATTGATAATAATAAGAGTAATAAGTATAGTAATTGTCGTTCTATCGGTCATATAACCATAATATGGCTAATAATATGGGTTAGATTGATAATAATAAGAGTAATAAGTATAGTAATTGTCGTACTATCGATCATATCTGCATAATATGGTTAATAATATGAGTTAGATTGATAATAATAAGAGTAATGAGTATAGTAATTGTCGTATTATCGATCATATAAGCATAATATGGCTAATAGTATGGGTTAGATTGATAATTATAAGAGTAATGAGTATAGTAATTGTCGTTCTATCAATCATATAAGCATAATAAGGCTAATAATATGAGTTAGATTGATAATAATAAGAGTAATGAGTATAGTAATTGTCGTTCTATCGATCATATAAGCATAATGTGGCTAATAATATGAGTTAGATTGATAATAATAAGAGTAATAAGTATAGTAATAGTCGTTCTATCGATCATATAAGCACAATATGGCTAATAATATAAGTTAGATTGATAATAATAAGAGTAAGAAGTGAAGTAATTGTCGTTCTATGGATCATATAAGCATAATATGGCTAATAATATGAGTTAGATTGATAATAATAAGAGTAATAAGTACAGTAATTGTCGTTCTATCGATCATATAAGCATAATGTGGCTAATAATATGAGTTAGATTGATAATAATAAGAGTAATAAGTATAGTAATTGTCGTTCTATCGATCATATCTACATAATATGGTTAATAATATGAGTTAGATTGATAATAATAAGAGTAATAAGTATAGTAATTGTCGTTCTATCAATCATATCTGCATAATATGGTTAATAATATGAGTTAGATTGATTATAATAAGAGTAATGAGTATAGTAATTGTCGTTCTATCGATCATATAAGCATAATATGGCTAATAATATGAGTTAGATTGATAGTAATAAGAGTAATGAGTATAGTAATTGTCGTTCTATCAATCATATAAGCATAATATGGCTAATAATCTGAGTTGGATTGATAACAGTGAGTGCAATAAGTATAGTAATTGTCGTTCTATCGATCATATAAGCATAATGTGGCTAATAATATGAGTTAGATTGATAACAGTGAGTGTAACAAGTACAGTAATTGTGGTTCTATCGGTCATATAACCATAATATGGCTAATAATATGAGTTAGATTGATAATAATAAGAGTAATGAGTGTAGTAATTGTCGTTCTATCAATCATATAAGCATAATATGGTTAATAATATGAGTTAGATTGATAATAATAAGAGTAATGAGTATAGTAATTGTCGTATTATTGATCATATAAGCATAATGTGGCTAATAATATGAGTTCGATTGATAATAGTGAGTGTAATAAGTATAGTAATTGCCGCTCTATCGATCATATAAGCACAATATGGCTAATAATATGAGTTAGATTGATAATAATAAGAGTAATGAGTATAGTAATTGTCGTTCTATCGGTCATATAAGCATAATATGGCTAATAATCTGAGTTAGATTGATAACAGTGAGTGCAATAAGTATAGTAATTGTCGTTCTATCGATCATATAAGCATAATAAGGCTATTAATATGAGTTAGATTGATAATAATAAGAGTAGTAAGTATAGTAATTGTCGTTCTATCGATCGTATAAGCATAATGTGGCTAATAATATGAATTAGATTGATAATAATAAGAGTAATAAGTATAGTAATAGTCGTTCTATCGATCATATAAGCACAATATGGCTAATAATATAAGTTAGATTGATAATAATAAGAGTAATGAGTGTAGTAATTGTCGTTCTATCAATCATATAAGCATAATATGGCTAATAATATGAGTTAGATTGATAATAGTGAGTGTAATAAGTATAGTAATTGTCGTTCTATCGATCATATAAGCACAATATGGTTAATGATATGAGTTAGATTGATAATAGTGAGTGTAATAAGTATAGTAATTGTCGTACTCTCGATCATATCTGCATAATATGGCTAATAATATGAGCTAGATTGATAATAATAAGAGTAATAAGTACAGTAATTGTCGTTCTATCGATCATATAAGCATAATATTGCTAATGATATGAGTTAGATTGATAATAATAAGAGTAATGAGTATAGTAATTGTCGTTCTATCGATCATATAAGCACAATATGGCTAATAATATAAGTTACATTGATAATAATAAGAGTAATGAGTATAGTAATTGTCGTTCTATCGATCATATAAGCATAATGTGGCTAATAATATGAGTTAGATTGATAATAATAAGAGTAATAAGTATAGTAATTGTCGTTCTATCGATCATATCTGCATAATATGGTTAATAATATGAGTTAGATTGATAATAGTGAGTGTAATAAGTATAGTAATTGTCGTACTCTCGATCATATCTGCATAATATGGCTAATAATATGAGCTAGATTGATTATAATAAGAGTAATGAGTATAGTAATTGTCGTTCTATCGATCATATAAGCATAATATGGTTAATAATATGAGTTAGATTGATAATAATAAGAGTAATGAGTATAGTAATTGTCGTTCTATCGATCATATAAGCATAATATGGCTAATAATCTGAGTTAGATTGATAACAGTGAGTGCAATAAGTATGGTAATTGTCGTTCTATCGATCATATAAGCATAATGTGGCTAATAATATGAGTTAGATTGATAATAATAAGAGTAATGAGTATAGTAATTGTCGTTCTATCGATCATATAGGCATAATATGGCTAATAATCTGAGTTAGATTGATAACAGTGGGTGCAATAAGTATAGTAATTGTCGTTCTATCGATCATATAAGCATAAGAAGGCTAATAATATGAGTTAGATTGATAATAATAAGAGTAATAAGTATAGTAATAGTCGTTCTATCGATCATATAAGCACAATATGGCTAATAGTATGGGTTAGATTGATAATTATAAGAGTAATGAGTATAGTAATTGTCGTTCTATCGGTCATATAACCATAATATGGCTAATAATATGAGTTAGATTGATAATAATAAGAGTAGTAAGTATAGTAATTGTCGTTCTATGGATCATATAAGCATAATATGGCCCATAATATGAGTTAGATTGATAATAATAAGAGTAATAAGTATAGTAATTGTCGTTCTATCGATCATATCTGCGTAATATGGCTAATAATATGAGTTAGATTGATTATAATAAGAGTAATGAGTATAGCAATTGTCGTTCTATCGATCATATAAGCATAATGTGGCTAATAATATGAGTTAGATTGATAATAATAAGAGTAATAAGTATAGTAATTGTCGTTCTATCGATCATATCTGCATAATATGGTTAATAATATGAGTTAGATTGATAATAATAAGAGTAATAAGTATAGTAATTGTCGTTCTATCGATCATATCTGCATAATATGGTTAATAGTATGAGTTAGATTGATTATAATAAGAGTAATGAGTATAGCAATTGTCGTTCTATCGATCATATATGCATAATATGGCTAATAGTATGGGTTAGATTGATAATTATAAGAGTAATGAGTATAGTAATTGTCGTTCTATCGGTCATATAACCATAATATGGCTAATAATATGAGTTAGATTGATAATAATAAGAGTAATGAGTGTAGTAATTGTCGTTCTATCAATCATATAAGCATAATATGGCTAATAATATGTGTTAGATTGATAATAATAAGAGTAATAAGTATAGTAATTGTCGTTCTATCGATCATATCTGCGTAATATGGCTAATAATATGAGTTAGATTGATAATAGTGAGTGTAATAAGTATAGTAATTGTCGTTCTATCGATCATATAAGCACAATATGGTTAATGATATGAGTTAGATTGATAACAGTGAGTGCAATAAGTATAGTAATTGTCGTTCTATCGATCATATAAGCATAATGTGGCTAATAATATGAGTTCGATTGATAATAGTGAGTGTAATAAGTATAGTAATTGCCGCTCTATCGATCATATAAGCACAATATGGCTAATAATATGAGTTAGATTGATAATAATAAGAGTAATGAGTATAGTAATTGTCGTTCTATCGGTCATATAACCATAATATGGCTAATAATATGAGTTAGATTGATAATAATAAGAGTAATGAGTGTAGTAATTGTCGTTCTATCAATCATATAAGCATAATATGGTTAATAATATGAGTTAGATTGATAATAATAAGAGTAATGAGTATAGTAATTGTCGTATTATTGATCATATAAGCATAATGTGGCTAATAATATGAGTTCGATTGATAATAGTGAGTGTAATAAGTATAGTAATTGCCGCTCTATCGATCATATAAGCACAATATGGCTAATAATATGAGTTAGATTGATAATAATAAGAGTAATGAGTATAGTAATTGTCGTTCTATCGGTCATATAAGCATAATATGGCTAATAATCTGAGTTAGATTGATAACAGTGAGTGCAATAAGTATAGTAATTGTCGTTCTATCGATCATATAAGCATAATAAGGCTATTAATATGAGTTAGATTGATAATAATAAGAGTAGTAAGTATAGTAATTGTCGCTCTATCGATCATATAAGCATAATGTGGCTAATAATATGAATTAGATTGATAATAATAAGAGTAATAAGTATAGTAATAGTCGTTCTATCGATCATATAAGCACAATATGGCTAATAATATAAGTTAGATTGATAATAATAAGAGTAATGAGTGTAGTAATTGTCGTTCTATCAATCATATAAGCATAATATGGCTAATAATATGAGTTAGATTGATAATAGTGAGTGTAATAAGTATAGTAATTGTCGTTCTATCGATCATATAAGCACAATATGGTTAATGATATGAGTTAGATTGATAATAGTGAGTGTAATAAGTATAGTAATTGTCGTACTCTCGATCATATCTGCATAATATGGCTAATAATATGAGCTAGATTGATAATAATAAGAGTAATAAGTACAGTAATTGTCGTTCTATCGATCATATAAGCATAATATTGCTAATGATATGAGTTAGATTGATAATAATAAGAGTAATGAGTATAGTAATTGTCGTTCTATCGATCATATAAGCACAATATGGCTAATAATATAAGTTACATTGATAATAATAAGAGTAATAAGTATAGTAATTGTCGTTCTATCGATCATATAAGCATAATGTGGCTAATAATATGAGTTAGATTGATAATAATAAGAGTAATAAGTATAGTAATTGTCGTTCTATCGATCATATCTGCATAATATGGTTAATAATATGAGTTAGATTGATAATAGTGAGTGTAATAAGTATAGTAATTGTCGTACTCTCGATCATATCTGCATAATATGGCTAATAATATGAGCTAGATTGATTATAATAAGAGTAATGAGTATAGTAATTGTCGTTCTATCGATCATATAAGCATAATATGGTTAATAATATGAGTTAGATTGATAATAATAAGAGTAATGAGTATAGTAATTGTCGTTCTATCGATCATATAAGCATAATATGGCTAATAATCTGAGTTAGATTGATAACAGTGAGTGCAATAAGTATGGTAATTGTCGTTCTATCGATCATATAAGCATAATGTGGCTAATAATATGAGTTAGATTGATAATAATAAGAGTAATGAGTATAGTAATTGTCGTTCTATCGATCATATAGGCATAATATGGCTAATAATCTGAGTTAGATTGATAACAGTGGGTGCAATAAGTATAGTAATTGTCGTTCTATCGATCATATAAGCATAAGAAGGCTAATAATATGAGTTAGATTGATAATAATAAGAGTAATAAGTATAGTAATAGTCGTTCTATCGATCATATAAGCACAATATGGCTAATAATATAAGTTACATTGATAATAATAAGAGTAATAAGTATAGTAATTGTCGTTCTATCGATCATATAAGCATACTAAGGCTAATAATATGAGTTACATTGATAATAATAAGAGTAATAAGTATAGTAATAGTATTTCTATCGATCATATAAGCACAATATGGCTAATAATATAAGTTAGATTGATAATAATAAGAGTAAGAAGTATAGTAATTGTCGTTCTATCGATCATATCTGCATAATATGGTTAATAATGTGAGTTAGATTGATTATAATAAGAGTAATGAGTATAGTAATTGTCGTTCTATCGATCATATAAGCATAATATGGCTAATAATATGAGTTAGATTGATAATAATAAGAGTAATAAGTATAGTAATTGTCGTTCTATCGATCATATCTGCATAATATGGTTAATAATATGAGTTAGATTGATAATAATAAGAGTAATGAGTATAGTAATAGTCGTATCATCGATCATATAAGCATAATATAGCTAATAGTATGGGGTAGATTGATAATTATAAGAGTAATGAGTATAGTAATTGTCGTTCTATCGATCATATAACCATAATATGGCTAATAATATGAGTTAGATTGATAATAATAAGAGTAATGAGTGTAGTAATTGTCGTTCTATCAATCATATAAGCATAATATGGCTAATAATATGAGTTAGATTGATAATAATAAGAGTAATAAGTATAGTAATTGTCGTTCTATCGATCATATCTGCGTAATATGGCTAATAATATGAGTTAGATTGAAAATAATAAGAGAAATGAGTATAGTAATTGTCGTTCTATCGATCGTATAAGCATAATGTGGCTAATAATATGAGTTCGATTGATAATAGTGAGTGTAATAAGTATAGTAATTGCCGCTCTATCGATCATATAAGCACAATATGGCTAATAATATGAGTTAGATTGATAATAATAAGAGTAATGAGTATAGTAATTGTCGTTCTATCGATCATATAAGCATAATATGGCTAATAATCTGAGTTAGATTGATAACAGTGAGTGCAATAAGTATAGTAATTGTCGTTCTATCGATCATATAAGCATAATAAGGCTATTAATATGAGTTAGATTGATAATAATAAGAGTAGTAAGTATAGTAATTGTCGTTCTATCGATCATATAAGCATAATGTGGCTAATAATATGAATTAGATTGATAATAATAAGAGTAATAAGTATAGTAATAGTCGTTCTATCGATCATATAAGCACAATATGGCTAATAATATAAGTTAGATTGATAATAATAAGAGTAAGAAGTATAGTAATTGTCGTTCTATGGATCATATAAGCATAATATGGCTAATAATATGAGTTAGATTGATAATAATAAGAGCAATAAGTATAGTAATTGTCGTTCTATCGATCATATAAGCATAATGTGGCTAATAATATGAGTTAGATTGATAATAATAAGAGTAATAAGTATAGTAATTGTCGTTCTATCGATCATATCTGCATAATATGGTTAATAATATGAGTTAGATTGATAATAATAAGAGTAATAAGTATAGTAATTGTCGTTCTATCGACCATATCTGCATAATATGGTTAATAATATGAGTTAGATTGATTATAATAAGAGTAATGAGTATAGTAATTGTCGTTCTATCGATCATATAAGCATAATATGGCTAATAATATGAGTTAGATTGATAATAATAAGAGTAATAAGTATAGTAATTGTCGTTCTATCGATCATATAAGCACAATATGGCCAATAATATAAGTTACATTGATAATAATAAGAGTAATAAGTATAGTAATTGTCGTTCTATCGATCATATAAGCATAATGTGGCTAATAATATGAGTTAGATTGATAATAATAAGAGTAATAGGTATAGTAATTGTCGTTCTATCGATCATATCTGCCTAATATGGCTAATAATATGAGCTAGATTGATTATAATAAGAGTAATGAGTATAGTAATTGTCGTTCTATCGATCATATAAGCATAATATGGCTAATAATATGAGTTAGATTGATAATAATAAGAGTAATGAGTATAGTAATTGTCGTTCTATCGATCATATAACCATAATATGGCTAATAATATGAGTTAGATTGATAATAATAAGAGTAATGAGTGTAGTAATTGTCGTTCTATCAATCATATAAGCATAATATGGCTAATAATATGAGTTAGATTGATAATAATAAGAGTAATAAGTATAGTAATTGTCGTTCTATCGATCATATCTGCGTAATATGGCTAATAATATGAGTTAGATTGATTATAATAAGAGTAATGAGTATAGCAATTGTCGTTCTATCGATCATATAAGCATAATATGGCTAATAATATGAGTTAGATTGATAATAATAAGAGTAATAAGTATAGTAATTGTCGTCCTATCGATCATATCTGCATAATATGGTTAATAATATGAGTTAGATTGATAATAATAAGAGTAATGAGTATAGTAATTGTCGTATTATCGATCATATAAGCATAATATGGCTAATAATATGTGTTAGATTGATAATAATAAGAGTAATAAGTATAGTAATTGTCGTTCTATCGATCATATCTGCGTAATATGGCTAATAATATGAGTTAGATTGATAATAGTGAGTGTAATAAGTATAGTAATTGTCGTTCTATCGATCATATAAGCACAATATGGTTAATGATATGAGTTAGATTGATAACAGTGAGTGCAATAAGTATAGTAATTGTCGTTCTATCGATCATATAAGCATAATGTGGCTAATAATATGAGTTCGATTGATAATAGTGAGTGTAATAAGTATAGTAATTGCCGCTCTATCGATCATATAAGCACAATATGGCTAATAATATGAGTTAGATTGATAATAATAAGAGTAATGAGTATAGTAATTGTCGTTCTATCGGTCATATAACCATAATATGGCTAATAATATGAGTTAGATTGATAATAATAAGAGTAATGAGTGTAGTAATTGTCGTTCTATCAATCATATAAGCATAATATGGTTAATAATATGAGTTAGATTGATAATAATAAGAGTAATGAGTATAGTAATTGTCGTATTATTGATCATATAAGCATAATGTGGCTAATAATATGAGTTCGATTGATAATAGTGAGTGTAATAAGTATAGTAATTGCCGCTCTATCGATCATATAAGCACAATATGGCTAATAATATGAGTTAGATTGATAATAATAAGAGTAATGAGTATAGTAATTGTCGTTCTATCGGTCATATAAGCATAATATGGCTAATAATCTGAGTTAGATTGATAACAGTGAGTGCAATAAGTATAGTAATTGTCGTTCTATCGATCATATAAGCATAATAAGGCTATTAATATGAGTTAGATTGATAATAATAAGAGTAGTAAGTATAGTAATTGTCGCTCTATCGATCATATAAGCATAATGTGGCTAATAATATGAATTAGATTGATAATAATAAGAGTAATAAGTATAGTAATAGTCGTTCTATCGATCATATAAGCACAATATGGCTAATAATATAAGTTAGATTGATAATAATAAGAGTAATGAGTGTAGTAATTGTCGTTCTATCAATCATATAAGCATAATATGGCTAATAATATGAGTTAGATTGATAATAGTGAGTGTAATAAGTATAGTAATTGTCGTTCTATCGATCATATAAGCACAATATGGTTAATGATATGAGTTAGATTGATAATAGTGAGTGTAATAAGTATAGTAATTGTCGTACTCTCGATCATATCTGCATAATATGGCTAATAATATGAGCTAGATTGATAATAATAAGAGTAATAAGTACAGTAATTGTCGTTCTATCGATCATATAAGCATAATATTGCTAATGATATGAGTTAGATTGATAATAATAAGAGTAATGAGTATAGTAATTGTCGTTCTATCGATCATATAAGCACAATATGGCTAATAATATAAGTTACATTGATAATAATAAGAGTAATAAGTATAGTAATTGTCGTTCTATCGATCATATAAGCATAATGTGGCTAATAATATGAGTTAGATTGATAATAATAAGAGTAATAAGTATAGTAATTGTCGTTCTATCGATCATATCTGCATAATATGGTTAATAATATGAGTTAGATTGATAATAGTGAGTGTAATAAGTATAGTAATTGTCGTACTCTCGATCATATCTGCATAATATGGCTAATAATATGAGCTAGATTGATTATAATAAGAGTAATGAGTATAGTAATTGTCGTTCTATCGATCATATAAGCATAATATGGTTAATAATATGAGTTAGATTGATAATAATAAGAGTAATGAGTATAGTAATTGTCGTTCTATCGATCATATAAGCATAATATGGCTAATAATCTGAGTTAGATTGATAACAGTGAGTGCAATAAGTATGGTAATTGTCGTTCTATCGATCATATAAGCATAATGTGGCTAATAATATGAGTTAGATTGATAATAATAAGAGTAATGAGTATAGTAATTGTCGTTCTATCGATCATATAGGCATAATATGGCTAATAATCTGAGTTAGATTGATAACAGTGGGTGCAATAAGTATAGTAATTGTCGTTCTATCGATCATATAAGCATAAGAAGGCTAATAATATGAGTTAGATTGATAATAATAAGAGTAATAAGTATAGTAATAGTCGTTCTATCGATCATATAAGCACAATATGGCTAATAATATAAGTTACATTGATAATAATAAGAGTAATAAGTATAGTAATTGTCGTTCTATCGATCATATAAGCATAATAAGGCTAATAATATGAGTTACATTGATAATAATAAGAGTAATAAGTATAGTAATAGTATTTCTATCGATCATATAAGCACAATATGGCTAATAATATAAGTTAGATTGATAATAATAAGAGTAAGAAGTATAGTAATTGTCGTTCTATCGATCATATCTGCATAATATGGTTAATAATGTGAGTTAGATTGATTATAATAAGAGTAATGAGTATAGTAATTGTCGTTCTATCGATCATATAAGCATAATATGGCTAATAATATGAGTTAGATTGATAATAATAAGAGTAATAAGTATAGTAATTGTCGTTCTATCGATCATATCTGCATAATATGGTTAATAATATGAGTTAGATTGATAATAATAAGAGTAATGAGTATAGTAATAGTCGTATCATCGATCATATAAGCATAATATAGCTAATAGTATGGGGTAGATTGATAATTATAAGAGTAATGAGTATAGTAATTGTCGTTCTATCGATCATATAACCATAATATGGCTAATAATATGAGTTAGATTGATAATAATAAGAGTAATGAGTGTAGTAATTGTCGTTCTATCAATCATATAAGCATAATATGGCTAATAATATGAGTTAGATTGATAATAATAAGAGTAATAAGTATAGTAATTGTCGTTCTATCGATCATATCTGCGTAATATGGCTAATAATATGAGTTAGATTGAAAATAATAAGAGAAATGAGTATAGTAATTGTCGTTCTATCGATCATATAAGCATAATGTGGCTAATAATATGAGTTCGATTGATAATAGTGAGTGTAATAAGTATAGTAATTGCCGCTCTATCGATCATATAAGCACAATATGGCTAATAATATGAGTTAGATTGATAATAATAAGAGTAATGAGTATAGTAATTGTCGTTCTATCGATCATATAAGCATAATATGGCTAATAATCTGAGTTAGATTGATAACAGTGAGTGCAATAAGTATAGTAATTGTCGTTCTATCGATCATATAAGCATAATAAGGCTATTAATATGAGTTAGATTGATAATAATAAGAGTAGTAAGTATAGTAATTGTCGTTCTATCGATCATATAAGCATAATGTGGCTAATAATATGAATTAGATTGATAATAATAAGAGTAATAAGTATAGTAATAGTCGTTCTATCGATCATATAAGCACAATATGGCTAATAATATAAGTTAGATTGATAATAATAAGAGTAAGAAGTATAGTAATTGTCGTTCTATGGATCATATAAGCATAATATGGCTAATAATATGAGTTAGATTGATAATAATAAGAGCAATAAGTATAGTAATTGTCGTTCTATCGATCATATAAGCATAATGTGGCTAATAATATGAGTTAGATTGATAATAATAAGAGTAATAAGTATAGTAATTGTCGTTCTATCGATCATATCTGCATAATATGGTTAATAATATGAGTTAGATTGATAATAATAAGAGTAATAAGTATAGTAATTGTCGTTCTATCGACCATATCTGCATAATATGGTTAATAATATGAGTTAGATTGATTATAATAAGAGTAATGAGTATAGTAATTGTCGTTCTATCGATCATATAAGCATAATATGGCTAATAATATGAGTTAGATTGATAATAATAAGAGTAATAAGTATAGTAATTGTCGTTCTATCGATCATATAAGCACAATATGGCTAATAATATAAGTTACATTGATAATAATAAGAGTAATAAGTATAGTAATTGTCGTTCTATCGATCATATAAGCATAATGTGGCTAATAATATGAGTTAGATTGATAATAATAAGAGTAATAGGTATAGTAATTGTCGTTCTATCGATCATATCTGCCTAATATGGCTAATAATATGAGCTAGATTGATTATAATAAGAGTAATGAGTATAGTAATTGTCGTTCTATCGATCATATAAGCATAATATGGCTAATAATATGAGTTAGATTGATAATAATAAGAGTAATGAGTATAGTAATTGTCGTTCTATCGATCATATAACCATAATATGGCTAATAATATGAGTTAGATTGATAATAATAAGAGTAATGAGTGTAGTAATTGTCGTTCTATCAATCATATAAGCATAATATGGCTAATAATATGAGTTAGATTGATAATAATAAGAGTAATAAGTATAGTAATTGTCGTTCTATCGATCATATCTGCGTAATATGGCTAATAATATGAGTTAGATTGATTATAATAAGAGTAATGAGTATAGCAATTGTCGTTCTATCGATCATATAAGCATAATATGGCTAATAATATGAGTTAGATTGATAATAATAAGAGTAATAAGTATAGTAATTGTCGTCCTATCGATCATATCTGCATAATATGGTTAATAATATGAGTTAGATTGATAATAATAAGAGTAATGAGTATAGTAATTGTCGTATTATCGATCATATAAGCATAATATGGCTAATAGTATGGGTTAGATTGATAATTATAAGAGTAATGAGTATAGTAATTGTCGTTCTATCGGTCATATAACCATAATATGGCTAATAATATGAGTTAGATTGATAATAATAAGAGTAGTAAGTATAGTAATTGTCGTTCTATGGATCATATAAGCATAATATGGCCCATAATATGAGTTAGATTGATAATAATAAGAGTAATAAGTATAGTAATTGTCGTTCTATCGATCATATCTGCGTAATATGGCTAATAATATGAGTTAGATTGATTATAATAAGAGTAATGAGTATAGCAATTGTCGTTCTATCGATCATATAAGCATAATGTGGCTAATAATATGAGTTAGATTGATAATAATAAGAGTAATAAGTATAGTAATTGTCGTTCTATCGATCATATCTGCATAATATGGTTAATAATATGAGTTAGATTGATAATAATAAGAGTAATAAGTATAGTAATTGTCGTTCTATCGATCATATCTGCATAATATGGTTAATAGTATGAGTTAGATTGATTATAATAAGAGTAATGAGTATAGCAATTGTCGTTCTATCGATCATATATGCATAATATGGCTAATAGTATGGGTTAGATTGATAATTATAAGAGTAATGAGTATAGTAATTGTCGTTCTATCGGTCATATAACCATAATATGGCTAATAATATGAGTTAGATTGATAGTAATAAGAGTAATGAGTGTAGTAATTGTCGTTCTATCAATCATATAAGCATAATATGGCTAATAATATGTGTTAGATTGATAATAATAAGAGTAATAAGTATAGTAATTGTCGTTCTATCGATCATATCTGCGTAATATGGCTAATAATCTGAGTTAGATTGATAACAGTGAGTGCAATAAGTATGGTAATTGTCGTTCTATCGATCATATAAGCATAATGTGGCTAATAATATGAGTTAGATTGATAATAATAAGAGTAATGAGTATAGTAATTGTCGTTCTATCGATCATATAGGCATAATATGGCTAATAATCTGAGTTAGATTGATAACAGTGGGTGCAATAAGTATAGTAATTGTCGTTCTATCGATCATATAAGCATAAGAAGGCTAATAATATGAGTTAGATTGATAATAATAAGAGTAATAAGTATAGTAATAGTCGTTCTATCGATCATATAAGCACAATATGGCTAATAATATAAGTTACATTGATAATAATAAGAGTAATAAGTATAGTAATTGTCGTTCTATCGATCATATAAGCATAATAAGGCTAATAATATGAGTTACATTGATAATAATAAGAGTAATAAGTATAGTAATAGTATTTCTATCGATCATATAAGCACAATATGGCTAATAATATAAGTTAGATTGATAATAATAAGAGTAAGAAGTATAGTAATTGTCGTTCTATCGATCATATCTGCATAATATGGTTAATAATGTGAGTTAGATTGATTATAATAAGAGTAATGAGTATAGTAATTGTCGTTCTATCGATCATATAAGCATAATATGGCTAATAATATGAGTTAGATTGATAATAATAAGAGTAATAAGTATAGTAATTGTCGTTCTATCGATCATATCTGCATAATATGGTTAATAATATGAGTTAGATTGATAATAATAAGAGTAATGAGTATAGTAATAGTCGTATCATCGATCATATAAGCATAATATAGCTAATAGTATGGGGTAGATTGATAATTATAAGAGTAATGAGTATAGTAATTGTCGTTCTATCGATCATATAACCATAATATGGCTAATAATATGAGTTAGATTGATAATAATAAGAGTAATGAGTGTAGTAATTGTCGTTCTATCAATCATATAAGCATAATATGGCTAATAATATGAGTTAGATTGATAATAATAAGAGTAATAAGTATAGTAATTGTCGTTCTATCGATCATATCTGCGTAATATGGCTAATAATATGAGTTAGATTGAAAATAATAAGAGAAATGAGTATAGTAATTGTCGTTCTATCGATCATATAAGCATAATGTGGCTAATAATATGAGTTCGATTGATAATAGTGAGTGTAATAAGTATAGTAATTGCCGCTCTATCGATCATATAAGCACAATATGGCTAATAATATGAGTTAGATTGATAATAATAAGAGTAATGAGTATAGTAATTGTCGTTCTATCGATCATATAAGCATAATATGGCTAATAATCTGAGTTAGATTGATAACAGTGAGTGCAATAAGTATAGTAATTGTCGTTCTATCGATCATATAAGCATAATAAGGCTATTAATATGAGTTAGATTGATAATAATAAGAGTAGTAAGTATAGTAATTGTCGTTCTATCGATCATATAAGCATAATGTGGCTAATAATATGAATTAGATTGATAATAATAAGAGTAATAAGTATAGTAATAGTCGTTCTATCGATCATATAAGCACAATATGGCTAATAATATAAGTTAGATTGATAATAATAAGAGTAAGAAGTATAGTAATTGTCGTTCTATGGATCATATAAGCATAATATGGCTAATAATATGAGTTAGATTGATAATAATAAGAGCAATAAGTATAGTAATTGTCGTTCTATCGATCATATAAGCATAATGTGGCTAATAATATGAGTTAGATTGATAATAATAAGAGTAATAAGTATAGTAATTGTCGTTCTATCGATCATATCTGCATAATATGGTTAATAATATGAGTTAGATTGATAATAATAAGAGTAATAAGTATAGTAATTGTCGTTCTATCGACCATATCTGCATAATATGGTTAATAATATGAGTTAGATTGATTATAATAAGAGTAATGAGTATAGTAATTGTCGTTCTATCGATCATATAAGCATAATATGGCTAATAATATGAGTTAGATTGATAATAATAAGAGTAATAAGTATAGTAATTGTCGTTCTATCGATCATATAAGCACAATATGGCTAATAATATAAGTTACATTGATAATAATAAGAGTAATAAGTATAGTAATTGTCGTTCTATCGATCATATAAGCATAATGTGGCTAATAATCTGAGTTAGATTGATAACAGTGAGTGCAATAAGTATAGTAATTGTCGTTCTATCGATCATATAAGCATAATAAGGCTATTAATATGAGTTAGATTGATAATAATAAGAGTAGTAAGTATAGTAATTGTCGTTCTATCGATCATATAAGCATAATGTGGCTAATAATATGAATTAGATTGATAATAATAAGAGTAATAAGTATAGTAATAGTCGTTCTATCGATCATATAAGCACAATATGGCTAATAATATAAGTTAGATTGATAATAATAAGAGTAAGAAGTATAGTAATTGTCGTTCTATGGATCATATAAGCATAATATGGCTAATAATATGAGTTAGATTGATAATAATAAGAGCAATAAGTATAGTAATTGTCGTTCTATCGATCATATAAGCATAATGTGGCTAATAATATGAGTTAGATTGATAATAATAAGAGTAATAAGTATAGTAATTGTCGTTCTATCGATCATATCTGCATAATATGGTTAATAATATGAGTTAGATTGATAATAATAAGAGTAATAAGTATAGTAATTGTCGTTCTATCGACCATATCTGCATAATATGGTTAATAATATGAGTTAGATTGATTATAATAAGAGTAATGAGTATAGTAATTGTCGTTCTATCGATCATATAAGCATAATATGGCTAATAATATGAGTTAGATTGATAATAATAAGAGTAATAAGTATAGTAATTGTCGTTCTATCGATCATATAAGCACAATATGGCTAATAATATAAGTTACATTGATAATAATAAGAGTAATAAGTATAGTAATTGTCGTTCTATCGATCATATAAGCATAATGTGGCTAATAATATGAGTTAGATTGATAATAATAAGAGTAATAGGTATAGTAATTGTCGTTCTATCGATCATATCTGCCTAATATGGCTAATAATATGAGCTAGATTGATTATAATAAGAGTAATGAGTATAGTAATTGTCGTTCTATCGATCATATAAGCATAATATGGCTAATAATATGAGTTAGATTGATAATAATAAGAGTAATGAGTATAGTAATTGTCGTTCTATCGATCATATAACCATAATATGGCTAATAATATGAGTTAGATTGATAATAATAAGAGTAATGAGTGTAGTAATTGTCGTTCTATCAATCATATAAGCATAATATGGCTAATAATATGAGTTAGATTGATAATAATAAGAGTAATAAGTATAGTAATTGTCGTTCTATCGATCATATCTGCGTAATATGGCTAATAATATGAGTTAGATTGATTATAATAAGAGTAATGAGTATAGCAATTGTCGTTCTATCGATCATATAAGCATAATATGGCTAATAATATGAGTTAGATTGATAATAATAAGAGTAATAAGTATAGTAATTGTCGTCCTATCGATCATATCTGCATAATATGGTTAATAATATGAGTTAGATTGATAATAATAAGAGTAATGAGTATAGTAATTGTCGTATTATCGATCATATAAGCATAATATGGCTAATAGTATGGGTTAGATTGATAATTATAAGAGTAATGAGTATAGTAATTGTCGTTCTATCGGTCATATAACCATAATATGGCTAATAATATGAGTTAGATTGATAATAATAAGAGTAGTAAGTATAGTAATTGTCGTTCTATGGATCATATAAGCATAATATGGCCCATAATATGAGTTAGATTGATAATAATAAGAGTAATAAGTATAGTAATTGTCGTTCTATCGATCATATCTGCGTAATATGGCTAATAATATGAGTTAGATTGATTATAATAAGAGTAATGAGTATAGCAATTGTCGTTCTATCGATCATATAAGCATAATGTGGCTAATAATATGAGTTAGATTGATAATAATAAGAGTAATAAGTATAGTAATTGTCGTTCTATCGATCATATCTGCATAATATGGTTAATAATATGAGTTAGATTGATAATAATAAGAGTAATAAGTATAGTAATTGTCGTTCTATCGATCATATCTGCATAATATGGTTAATAGTATGAGTTAGATTGATTATAATAAGAGTAATGAGTATAGCAATTGTCGTTCTATCGATCATATATGCATAATATGGCTAATAGTATGGGTTAGATTGATAATTATAAGAGTAATGAGTATAGTAATTGTCGTTCTATCGGTCATATAACCATAATATGGCTAATAATATGAGTTAGATTGATAGTAATAAGAGTAATGAGTGTAGTAATTGTCGTTCTATCAATCATATAAGCATAATATGGCTAATAATATGTGTTAGATTGATAATAATAAGAGTAATAAGTATAGTAATTGTCGTTCTATCGATCATATCTGCGTAATATGGCTAATAATATGAGTTAGATTGATAATAGTGAGTGTAATAAGTATAGTAATTGTCGTTCTATCGATCATATAAGCACAATATGGTTAATGATATGAGTTAGATTGATAACAGTGAGTGCAATAAGTATAGTAATTGTCGTTCTATCGATCATATAAGCATAATGTGGCTAATAATATGAGTTCGATTGATAATAGTGAGTGTAATAAGTATAGTAATTGCCGCTCTATCGATCATATAAGCACAATATGGCTAATAATATGAGTTAGATTGATAATAATAAGAGTAATGAGTATAGTAATTGTCGTTCTATCGATCATATAAGCATAATGTGGCTAATAATATGAGTTAGATTGATAATAATAAGAGTAATAAGTATAGTAATTGTCGTTCTATCGATCATATCTGCATAATATGGTTAATAATATGAGTTAGATTGATAATAATAAGAGTAATAAGTATAGTAATTGTCGTTCTAATGATCATATCTGCATAATATGGTTAATAATATGAGTTAGATTGATTATAATAAGAGTAATGAGTAGTAGTAATTGCCGTTCTATCGATCATATATGCATAATATGGCTAATAGTATGGGTTAGATTGATAATTATAAGAGTAATGAGTATAGTAATTGTCGTTCTATCGGTCATATAACCATAATATGGCTAATAATATGAGTTAGATTGATAATAATAAGAGTAATGAGTGTAGTAATTGTCGTTCTATCAATCATATAAGCATAATATGGTTAATAATATGAGTTAGATTGATAATAATAAGAGTAATGAGTATAGTAATTGTCGTATTATTGATCATATAAGCATAATGTGGCTAATAATATGAGTTCGATTGATAATAGTGAGTGTAATAAGTATAGTAATTGCCGCTCTATCGATCATATAAGCACAATATGGCTAATAATATGAGTTAGATTGATAATAATAAGAGTAATGAGTATAGTAATTGTCGTTCTATCGGTCATATAAGCATAATATGGCTAATAATCTGAGTTAGATTGATAACAGTGAGTGCAATAAGTATAGTAATTGTCGTTCTATCGATCATATAAGCATAATAAGGCTATTAATATGAGTTAGATTGATAATAATAAGAGTAGTAAGTATAGTAATTGTCGTTCTATCGATCATATAAGCATAATGTGGCTAATAATATGAATTAGATTGATAATAATAAGAGTAATAAGTATAGTAATAGTCGTTCTATCGATCATATAAGCACAATATGGCTAATAATATAAGTTAGATTGATAATAATAAGAGTAATAAGTATAGTAATTGTCGTTCTATCGATCATATCTGCATAATATGGTTAATAATATGAGTTAGATTGATTATAATAAGAGTAATGAGTATAGTAATTGTCGTTCTATCGATCATATATGCATAATATGGCTAATAGTATGGGTTAGATTGATAATTATAAGAGTAATGAGTATAGTAATTGTCGTTCTATCGGTCATATAACCATAATATGGCTAATAATATGAGTTAGATTGATAATAATAAGAGTAATGAGTGTAGTAATTGTCGTTCTATCAATCATATAAGCATAATATGGCTAATAATATGAGTTAGATTGATAATAGTGAGTGTAATAAGTATAGTAATTGTCGTTCTATCGATCATATAAGCACAATATGGTTAATGATATGAGTTAGATTGATAATAGTGAGTGTAATAAGTATAGTAATTGTCGTACTCTCGATCATATCTGCATAATATGGCTAATAATATGAGCTAGATTGATAATAATAAGAGTAATAAGTACAGTAATTGTCGTTCTATCGATCATATAAGCATAATATTGCTAATGATATGAGTTAGATTGATAATAATAAGAGTAATGAGTATAGTAATTGTCGTTCTATCGATCATATAAGCATAATATGCCTAATAATCTGAGTTAGATTGATAACAGTGAGTGCAATAAGTATAGTAATTGTCGTTCTATCGATCATATAAGCATAATGTGGCTAATAATATGAGTTAGATTGATAACAGTGAGTGTAATAAGTACAGTAATTGTCGTTCTATCGATCATATAAGCATAATGTGGCTAATAATATGAGTTCGATTGATAATAATAAGAGTAATGAGTATAGTAATTGTCGTTCTATCGATCATATAAGCATAATGTGGCTAATAATATGAGTTAGATTGATAATAATAAGAGTAATAAGTATAGTAATTGTCGTTCTATCGATCATATCTGCATAATATGGTTAATAATATGAGTTAGATTGATAATAATAAGAGTAATAAGTATAGTAATTGTCGTTCTAATGATCATATCTGCATAATATGGTTAATAATATGAGTTAGATTGATTATAATAAGAGTAATGAGTAGTAGTAATTGCCGTTCTATCGATCATATATGCATAATATGGCTAATAGTATGGGTTAGATTGATAATTATAAGAGTAATGAGTATAGTAATTGTCGTTCTATCGGTCATATAACCATAATATGGCTAATAATATGAGTTAGATTGATAATAATAAGAGTAATGAGTGTAGTAATTGTCGTTCTATCAATCATATAAGCATAATATGGTTAATAATATGAGTTAGATTGATAATAATAAGAGTAATGAGTATAGTAATTGTCGTATTATTGATCATATAAGCATAATGTGGCTAATAATATGAGTTCGATTGATAATAGTGAGTGTAATAAGTATAGTAATTGCCGCTCTATCGATCATATAAGCACAATATGGCTAATAATATGAGTTAGATTGATAATAATAAGAGTAATGAGTATAGTAATTGTCGTTCTATCGGTCATATAAGCATAATATGGCTAATAATCTGAGTTAGGTTGATAACAGTGAGTGCAATAAGTATAGTAATTGTCGTTCTATCGATCATATAAGCATAATAAGGCTATTAATATGAGTTAGATTGATAATAATAAGAGTAGTAAGTATAGTAATTGTCGTTCTATCGATCATATAAGCATAATGTGGCTAATAATATGAATTAGATTGATAATAATAAGAGTAATAAGTATAGTAATAGTCGTTCTATCGATCATATAAGCACAATATGGCTAATAATATAAGTTAGATTGATAATAATAAGAGTAATAAGTATAGTAATTGTCGTTCTATCGATCATATCTGCATAATATGGTTAATAATATGAGTTAGATTGATTATAATAAGAGTAATGAGTATAGTAATTGTCGTTCTATCGATCATATATGCATAATATGGCTAATAGTATGGGTTAGATTGATAATTATAAGAGTAATGAGTATAGTAATTGTCGTTCTATCGGTCATATAACCATAATATGGCTAATAATATGAGTTAATTGATAATAATAAAAGTAATAAGTATAGTAATTGTCGTCCCATCGATCACATAAGCATAATATGACTAATAATATGAGTTAGAGTGATAAGAATAAGAGTAATAAGTATAGTAGTTATCGCTCTACCGATCATATAAGCATAATAAGGTTAATAATATGAGTTAGATTGATAACAGTGAGTGTAATAAGAATAGTAATTGTCGTTCTATCGATTACATAAGCATAATATGGCTAATAATATGAGTTAGATTGATAATAATAAGAGTAATGAGTGTAGTAATTGTCGTTCTATCAATCATATAAGCATAATATGGCTAATAATATGAGTTAGATTGATAATAGTGAGTGTAATAAGTATAGTAATTGTCGTTCTATCGATCATATAAGCACAATATGGTTAATGATATGAGTTAGATTGATAATAGTGAGTGTAATAAGTATAGTAATTGTCGTACTCTCGATCATATCTGCATAATATGGCTAATAATATGAGCTAGATTGATAATAATAAGAGTAATAAGTACAGTAATTGTCGTTCTATCGATCATATAAGCATAATATTGCTAATGATATGAGTTAGATTGATAATAATAAGAGTAATGAGTATAGTAATTGTCGTTCTATCGATCATATAAGCATAATATGCCTAATAATCTGAGTTAGATTGATAACAGTGAGTGCAATAAGTATAGTAACTGTCGTTCTATCGATCATATAAGCATAATGTGGCTAATAATATGAGTTAGATTGATAACAGTGAGTGTAATAAGTACAGTAATTGTCGTTCTATCGATCATATAAGCATAATGTGGCTAATAATATGAGTTCGATTGATAATAGTGAGTGTAATAAGTATAGTGATTGCCGCTCTATCGATCATATAAGCACACTATGGCTAATAATATGAGTTAGATTGATAATAATAAGAGTAATGAGTATAGTAATTGTCGTTCTATCGATCATATAAGCATAATGTGGCTAATAATATCAGTTAGATTGATAATAATAAGAGTAATAAGTATAGTAATTGTCGTTCTATCGATCATATAAGCATAATGTGGCTAATAATATGAGTTAGATTGATAATAATAAGAGTAATAAGTATAGTATTTGTCGTTCTATCGATCATATCTGCATAATATGGTTAATAATATGAGTTAGATTGATAATAATGAGAGTAATAAGTATAGTAATTGTCGTTCTATCGATCATATCTGCATAATATGGTTAATAATATGAGTTAGATTGATTATAATAAGAGTAATGAGTATAGTAATTGTCGTTCTATCGATCATATAAGCATAATATGGCTAATAATATGAGTTAGATTGATAATAATAAGAGCAATGAGTGTAGTAATTGTCGTTCTATCAATCATATAAGCATAATATGGCTAATAATATGAGTTAGATTGATAATAGTGAGTGTAATAAGTATAGTAATTGTCGTTCTATCGATCATATAAGCACAATATGGTTAATGATATGAGTTAGATTGATAATAGTGAGTGTAATAAGTATAGTAATTGTCGTACTCTCGATCATATCTGCATAATATGGCTAATAATATGAGCTAGATTGATAATAATAAGAGTAATAAGTACAGTAATTGTCGTTCTATCGATCATATAAGCATAATATTGCTAATGATATGAGTTAGATTGATAATAATAAGAGTAATGAGTATAGTAATTGTCGTTCTATCGATCATATAAGCATAATATGCCTAATAATCTGAGTTAGATTGATAACAGTGAGTGCAATAAGTATAGTAATTGTCGTTCTATCGATCATATAAGCATAATGTGGCTAATAATATGAGTTAGATTGATAACAGTGAGTGTAATAAGTACAGTAATTGTCGTTCTATCGATCATATAAGCATAATGTGGCTAATAATATGAGTTCGATTGATAATAGTGAGTGTAATAAGTATAGTAATTGCCGCTCTATCGATCATATAAGCACACTATGGCTAATAATATGAGTTAGATTGATAATAATAAGGGTAATGAGTATAGTAATTGTCGTTCTATCGATCATATAAGCATAATGTGGCTAATAATATCAGTTAGATTGATAATAATAAGAGTAATAAGTATAGTAATTGTCGTTCTATCGATCATATCTGCATAATATGGTTAATAATATGAGTTAGATTGATTAT
The DNA here is from genome assembly GCF_050947335.1 of Megachile rotundata. Taxonomy (NCBI): domain Eukaryota; kingdom Metazoa; phylum Arthropoda; class Insecta; order Hymenoptera; family Megachilidae; genus Megachile; species Megachile rotundata. Next base: position 34,722 of record NW_027473424.1, read on the forward strand.
AATAAGAGTAATGAGTATAGTAATTGTCGTTCTATCGATCATATATGCATAATATGGCTAATAGTATGGGTTAGATTGATAATTATAAGAGTAATGAGTATAGTAATTGTCGTTCTATCGGTCATATAACCATAATATGGCTAATAATATGAGTTAGATTGATAATAATAAGAGTAATGAGTGTAGTAATTGTCGTTCTATCAATCATATAAGCATAATATGGCTAATAATATGAGTTAGATTGATAATAGTGAGTGTAATAAGTATAGTAATTGTCGTTCTATCGATCATATAAGCACAATATGGTTAATGATATGAGTTAGATTGATAATAGTGAGTGTAATAAGTATAGTAATTGTCGTACTCTCGATCATATCTGCATAATATGGCTAATAATATGAGCTAGATTGATAATAATAAGAGTAATAAGTACAGTAATTGTCGTTCTATCGATCATATAAGCATAATATTGCTAATGATATGAGTTAGATTGATAATAATAAGAGTAATGAGTATAGTAATTGTCGTTCTATCGATCATATAAGCATAATATGCCTAATAATCTGAGTTAGATTGATAACAGTGAGTGCAATAAGTATAGTAATTGTCGTTCTATCGATCATATAAGCATAATGTGGCTAATAATATGAGTTAGATTGATAACAGTGAGTGTAATAAGTACAGTAATTGTCGTTCTATCGATCATATAAGCATAATGTGGCTAATAATATGAGTTCGATTGATAATAATAAGAGTAATGAGTATAGTAATTGTCGTTCTATCGATCATATAAGCATAATGTGGCTAATAATATGAGTTAGATTGATAATAATAAGAGTAATAAGTATAGTAATTGTCGTTCTATCGATCATATCTGCATAATATGGTTAATAATATGAGTTAGATTGATAATAATAAGAGTAATAAGTATAGTAATTGTCGTTCTAATGATCATATCTGCATAATATGGTTAATAATATGAGTTAGATTGATTATAATAAGAGTAATGAGTAGTAGTAATTGCCGTTCTATCGATCATATATGCATAATATGGCTAATAGTATGGGTTAGATTGATAATTATAAGAGTAATGAGTATAGTAATTGTCGTTCTATCGGTCATATAACCATAATATGGCTAATAATATGAGTTAGATTGATAATAATAAGAGTAATGAGTGTAGTAATTGTCGTTCTATCAATCATATAAGCATAATATGGTTAATAATATGAGTTAGATTGATAATAATAAGAGTAATGAGTATAGTAATTGTCGTATTATTGATCATATAAGCATAATGTGGCTAATAATATGAGTTCGATTGATAATAGTGAGTGTAATAAGTATAGTAATTGCCGCTCTATCGATCATATAAGCACAATATGGCTAATAATATGAGTTAGATTGATAATAATAAGAGTAATGAGTATAGTAATTGTCGTTCTATCGGTCATATAAGCATAATATGGCTAATAATCTGAGTTAGGTTGATAACAGTGAGTGCAATAAGTATAGTAATTGTCGTTCTATCGATCATATAAGCATAATAAGGCTATTAATATGAGTTAGATTGATAATAATAAGAGTAGTAAGTATAGTAATTGTCGTTCTATCGATCATATAAGCATAATGTGGCTAATAATATGAATTAGATTGATAATAATAAGAGTAATAAGTATAGTAATAGTCGTTCTATCGATCATATAAGCACAATATGGCTAATAATATAAGTTAGATTGATAATAATAAGAGTAATAAGTATAGTAATTGTCGTTCTATCGATCATATCTGCATAATATGGTTAATAATATGAGTTAGATTGATTATAATAAGAGTAATGAGTATAGTAATTGTCGTTCTATCGATCATATATGCATAATATGGCTAATAGTATGGGTTAGATTGATAATTATAAGAGTAATGAGTATAGTAATTGTCGTTCTATCGGTCATATAACCATAATATGGCTAATAATATGAGTTAATTGATAATAATAAAAGTAATAAGTATAGTAATTGTCGTCCCATCGATCACATAAGCATAATATGACTAATAATATGAGTTAGAGTGATAAGAATAAGAGTAATAAGTATAGTAGTTATCGCTCTACCGATCATATAAGCATAATAAGGTTAATAATATGAGTTAGATTGATAACAGTGAGTGTAATAAGAATAGTAATTGTCGTTCTATCGATTACATAAGCATAATATGGCTAATAATATGAGTTAGATTGATAATAATAAGAGTAATGAGTGTAGTAATTGTCGTTCTATCAATCATATAAGCATAATATGGCTAATAATATGAGTTAGATTGATAATAGTGAGTGTAATAAGTATAGTAATTGTCGTTCTATCGATCATATAAGCACAATATGGTTAATGATATGAGTTAGATTGATAATAGTGAGTGTAATAAGTATAGTAATTGTCGTACTCTCGATCATATCTGCATAATATGGCTAATAATATGAGCTAGATTGATAATAATAAGAGTAATAAGTACAGTAATTGTCGTTCTATCGATCATATAAGCATAATATTGCTAATGATATGAGTTAGATTGATAATAATAAGAGTAATGAGTATAGTAATTGTCGTTCTATCGATCATATAAGCATAATATGCCTAATAATCTGAGTTAGATTGATAACAGTGAGTGCAATAAGTATAGTAACTGTCGTTCTATCGATCATATAAGCATAATGTGGCTAATAATATGAGTTAGATTGATAACAGTGAGTGTAATAAGTACAGTAATTGTCGTTCTATCGATCATATAAGCGTAATGTGGCTAATAATATGAGTTCGATTGATAATAGTGAGTGTAATAAGTATAGTGATTGCCGCTCTATCGATCATATAAGCACACTATGGCTAATAATATGAGTTAGATTGATAATAATAAGAGTAATGAGTATAGTAATTGTCGTTCTATCGATCATATAAGCATAATGTGGCTAATAATATCAGTTAGATTGATAATAATAAGAGTAATAAGTATAGTAATTGTCGTTCTATCGATCATATAAGCATAATGTGGCTAATAATATGAGTTAGATTGATAATAATAAGAGTAATAAGTATAGTATTTGTCGTTCTATCGATCATATCTGCATAATATGGTTAATAATATGAGTTAGATTGATAATAATGAGAGTAATAAGTATAGTAATTGTCGTTCTATCGATCATATCTGCATAATATGGTTAATAATATGAGTTAGATTGATTATAATAAGAGTAATGAGTATAGTAATTGTCGTTCTATCGATTATATAAGCATAATATGGCTAATAATATGAGTTAGATTGATAATAATAAGAGCAATGAGTGTAGTAATTGTCGTTCTATCAATCATATAAGCATAATATGGCTAATAATATGAGTTAGATTGATAATAGTGAGTGTAATAAGTATAGTAATTGTCGTTCTATCGATCATATAAGCACAATATGGTTAATGATATGAGTTAGATTGATAATAGTGAGTGTAATAAGTATAGTAATTGTCGTACTCTCGATCATATCTGCATAATATGGCTAATAATATGAGCTAGATTGATAATAATAAGAGTAATAAGTACAGTAATTGTCGTTCTATCGATCATATAAGCATAATATTGCTAATGATATGAGTTAGATTGATAATAATAAGAGTAATGAGTATAGTAATTGTCGTTCTATCGATCATATAAGCATAATATGCCTAATAATCTGAGTTAGATTGATAACAGTGAGTGCAATAAGTATAGTAATTGTCGTTCTATCGATCATATAAGCATAATGTGGCTAATAATATGAGTTAGATTGATAACAGTGAGTGTAATAAGTACAGTAATTGTCGTTCTATCGATCATATAAGCATAATGTGGCTAATAATATGAGTTCGATTGATAATAGTGAGTGTAATAAGTATAGTAATTGCCGCTCTATCGATCATATAAGCACACTATGGCTAATAATATGAGTTAGATTGATAATAATAAGAGTAATGAGTATAGTAATTGTCGTTCGATCGATCATATAAGCATAATGTGGCTAATAATATCAGTTAGATTGATAATAATAAGAGTAATAAGTATAGTAATTGTCGTTCTATCGATCATATAAGCATAATGTGGCTAATAATATGAGTTAGATTGATAATAATAAGAGTAATAAGTATAGTATTTGTCGTTCTATCGATCATATCTGCATAATATGGTTAATAATATGAGTTAGATTGATAATAATGAGAGTAATAAGTATAGTAATTGTCGTTCTATCGATCATATCTGCATAATATGGTTAATAATATGAGTTAGATTGATTATAATAAGAGTAATGAGTATAGTAATTGTCGTTCTATCGATCATATAAGCATAATATGGCTAATAATATGAGTTAGATTGATAATAATAAGAGCAATGAGTGTAGTAATTGTCGTTCTATCAATCATATAAGCATAATATGGCTAATAATATGAGTTAGATTGATAATAATAAGAGTAATAAGTATAGTAATTGTCGTTCTATCGATCATATCTGCGTAATATGGCTAATAATATGAGTTAGATTGATAATAGTGAGTGTAATAAGTATAGTAATTGTCGTCCTATCGATCATATAAGCACAATATGGCTAATGATATGAGTTAGATTGATAATAGTGAGTGTAATAAGTATAGTAATTGCCGTACTCTCGATCATGTCTGCATAATATGGCTAATAATATGAGCTAGATTGATAATAATAAGAGTAATAAGTACAGTAATTGTCGTTCTATCGATCATATAATCATAATATTGCTAATAATATGAGTTAGATTGATAATAATAAGAGTAATGAGTATAGTAATTGTCGTTCTATCGATCATATAAGCATAATATGCCTAATAATCTGAGTTAGATTGATAACAGTGAGTGCAATAAGTATAGTAATTGTCGTTCTATCGATCATGTAAGCATAATGTGGCTAATAATATGAGTTAGATTGATAATAGTGAGTGTAATAAGTATAGTAATTGTCGCTCTATCGATCATATAAGCACAATATGGCTAATAATATGAGTTAGATTGATAATAATAAGAGTAATGAGTATAGTAATTGTCGTTCTATCGATCATATAGGCATAATATGGCTAATAATCTTAGTTAGATTGATAACAGTGGGTGCAATAAGTATAGTAATTGTCGTTCTATCGATCATATAAGCATAATATGGCTAATAACATGAGTTAGATTGATAATAATAAGGGTAATAAGTACAGTAATTGTCGTTCTATCGATCATATAAGCATAATGTGGCTAATAATATGAATTAGATTGATAATAATAAGAGTAATAAGTATAGTAATAGTCGTTCTATCGATCATATAAGCACAATATGGCTAATAATATAAGTTAGATTGATAATAATAAGAGTAATAAGTATAGTAATTGTCGTTCTATCGATCATATCTGCGTAATATGGCTAATAATATGAGTTAGATTGATAATAGTGAGTGTAATAAGTATAGTAATTGTCGTTCTATCGATCATATAAGCACAATATGGTTAATGATATGAGTTAGATTGATAATAGTGAGTGTAATAAGTATAGTAATTGTCGTACTCTCGATCATATCTGCATAATATGGCTAATAATATGAGCTAGATTGATAATAATAAGAGTAATAAGTACAGTAATTGTCGTTCTATCGATCATATAGGCATAATATTGCTAATGATATGAGTTAGATTGATAATAATAAGAGTAATGAGTATAGTAATTATCGTTCTATCGATCATATAAGCATAATATGCCTAATAATCTGAGTTAGATTGATAACAGTGAGTGCAATAAGTATAGTAATTGTCGTTCTATCGATCATATAAGCATAATGTGGCTAATAATATGAGTTAGATTGATAACAGTGAGTGTAATAAGTACAGTAATTGTCGTTCTATCGATCATATAAGCATAATGTGGCTAATAATATGAGTTCGATTGATAATAGTGAGTGTAATAAGTATAGTAATTGCCGCTCTATCGATCATATAAGCACAATATGGCTAATAATATGAGTTAGATTGATAATAATAAGAGTAATGAGTATAGTAATTGTCGTTCTATCGATCATATAAGCATAATGTGGCTAATAATATCAGTTAGATTGATAATAATAAGAGTAATAAGTATAGTAATTGTCGTTCTATCGATCATATAAGCATAATGTGGCTAATAATATGAGTTAGATTGATAATAATAAGAGTAATAAGTATAGTAATTGTCGTTCTATCGATCATATCTGCATAATATGGTTAATAATATGAGTTAGATTGATAATAATGAGAGTAATAAGTATAGTAATTGTCGTTCTATCGATCATATCTGCATAATATGGTTAATAATATGAGTTAGATTGATTATAATAAGAGTAATGAGTATAGTAATTGTCGTTCTATCGATCATATAAGCATAATATGGCTAATAATATGAGTTAGATTGATAATAATAAGAGCAATGAGTGTAGTAATTGTCGTTCTATCAATCATATAAGCATAATATGGCTAATAATATGAGTTAGATTGATAATAATAAGAGTAATAAGTATAGTAATTGTCGTTCTATCGATCATATCTGCGTAATATGGCTAATAATATGAGTTAGATTGATAATAGTGAGTGTAATAAGTATAGTAATTGTCGTCCTATCGATCATATAAGCACAATATGGCTAATGATATGAGTTAGATTGATAATAGTGAGTGTAATAAGTATAGTAATTGCCGTACTCTCGATCATGTCTGCATAATATGGCTAATAATATGAGCTAGATTGATAATAATAAGAGTAATAAGTACAGTAATTGTCGTTCTATCGATCATATAAGCATAATATGCCTAATAATCTGAGTTAGATTGATAACAGTGAGTGCAATAAGTATAGTAATTGTCGTTCTATCGATCATGTAAGCATAATGTGGCTAATAATATGAGTTAGATTGATAATAGTGAGTGTAATAAGTATAGTAATTGTCGCTCTATCGATCATATAAGCACAATATGGCTAATAATATGAGTTAGATTGATAATAATAAGAGTAATGAGTATAGTAATTGTCGTTCTATCGATCATATAGGCATAATATGGCTAATAATCTGAGTTAGATTGATAACAGTGGGTGCAATAAGTATAGTAATTGTCGTTCTATCGATCATATAAGCATAATATGGCTAATAACATGAGTTAGATTGATAATAATAAGAGTAATAAGTACAGTAATTGTCGTTCTATCGATCATATAAGCATAATGTGGCTAATAATATGAATTAGATTGATAATAATAAGAGTAATAAGTATAGTAATAGTCGTTCTATCGATCATATAAGCACAATATGGCTAATAATATAAGTTACATTGATAATAATAAGAGTAATAAGTATAGTAATTGTCGTTCTATCGATCATATAAGCATAATAAGGCTAATAATATGAGTTACATTGATAATAATAAGAGTAATAAGTATAGTAATAGTATTTCTATCGATCATATAAGCACAATATGGCTAATAATATAAGTTAGATTGATAATAATAAGAGTAAGAAGTATAATAATTGTCGTTCTATCGATCATATCTGCATAATATGGTTAATAATATGAGTTAGATTGATTATAATAAGAGTAATGAGTATAGTAATTGTCGTTCTATCGATCATATAAGCATAATATGGCTAATAATATGAGTTAGATTGATAATAATAAGAGTAATAAGTATAGTAATTGTCGTTCTATCGATCATATCTGCGTAATATGGCTAATAATATGAGTTAGATTGATTATAATAAGAGTAATGAGTATAGCAATTGTCGTTCTATCAATCATATAAGCATAATATGGTTAATAATATGAGTTAGATTGATAATAATAAGAGTAATGAGTATAGTAATTGTCGTATTATTGATCATATAAGCATAATGTGGCTAATAATATGAGTTCGATTGATAATAGTGAGTGTAATAAGTATAGTAATTGCCGCTCTATCGATCATATAAGCACAATATGGCTAATAATATGAGTTAGATTGATAATAATAAGAGTAATGAGTATAGTAATTGTCGTTCTATCGGTCATATAAGCATAATATGGCTAATAATCTGAGTTAGATTGATAACAGTGAGTGCAATAAGTATAGTAATTGTCGTTCTATCGATCATATAAGCATAATAAGGCTATTAATATGAGTTAGATTGATAATAATAAGAGTAGTAAGTATAGTAATTGTCGTTCTATCGATCATATAAGCATAATGTGGCTAATAATATGAATTAGATTGATAATAATAAGAGTAATAAGTATAGTAATAGTCGTTCTATCGATCATATAAGCACAATATGGCTAATAATATAAGTTAGATTGATAATAATAAGAGTAATAAGTATAGTAATTGTCGTTCTATCGATCATATCTGCATAATATGGTTAATAATATGAGTTAGATTGATTATAATAAGAGTAATGAGTATAGTAATTGTCGTTCTATCGATCATATATGCATAATATGGCTAATAGTATGGGTTAGATTGATAATTATAAGAGTAATGAGTATAGTAATTGTCGTTCTATCGGTCATATAACCATAATATGGCTAATAATATGAGTTAGATTGATAATAATAAGAGTAATGAGTGTAGTAATTGTCGTTCTATCAATCATATAAGCATAATATGGCTAATAATATGAGTTAGATTGATAATAATAAGAGTAATATGTATAGTAATTGTCGTTCTATCGATCATATCTGCGTAATATGGCTAATAATATGAGTTAGATTGATAATAGTGAGTGTAATAAGTATAGTAATTGTCGTTCTATCGATCATATAAGCACAATATGGTTAATGATATGAGTTAGATTGATAATAGTGAGTGTAATAAGTATAGTAATTCTCGTACTCTCGATCATATCTGCATAATATGGCTAATAATATGAGCTAGATTGATAATAATAAGAGTAATAAGTACAGTAATTGTCGTTCTATCGATCATATAAGCATAATATTGCTAATGATATGAGTTAGATTGATAATAATAAGAGTAATGAGTATAGTAATTGTCGTTCTATCGATCATATAAGCATAATATGCCTAATAATCTGAGTTAGATTGATAACAGTGAGTGCAATAAGTATAGTAATTGTCGTTCTATCGATCATATAAGCATAATGTGGCTAATAATATGAGTTAGATTGATAACAGTGAGTGTAATAAGTACAGTAATTGTCGTTCTATCGATCATATAAGCATAATGTGGCTAATAATATGAGTTCGATTGATAATAGTGAGTGTAATAAGTATAGTAATTGCCGCTCTATCGATCATATAAGCACAATATGGCTAATAATATGAGTTAGATTGATAATAATAAGAGTAATGAGTATAGTAATTGTCGTTCTATCGATCATATAAGCATAATGTGGCTAATAATATCAGTTAGATTGATAATAATAAGAGTAATAAGTATAGTAATTGTCGTTCTATCGATCATATCTGCATAATATGGTTAATAATATAAGTTAGATTGATTATAATAACAGTAATGAGTATAGTAATTGTCGTTCTATCGATCATATAAGCATAATATGGCTAATAATATGAGTTAGATTGATAATAATAAGAGTAATAAGTATAGTAATTGTCGTTCTATCGATCATATAAGCACAATATGGCTAATAATATAAGTTACATTGATAATAATAAGAGTAATAAGTATAGTAATTGTCGTTCTATCGATCATATAAGCATAATGTGGCTAATAATATGAGTTAGATTGATAATAATAAGAGTAATAAGTATAGTAATTGTCGTTCTATCGATCATATCTGCATAATATGGTTAATAATATGAGTTAGATTGATTATAATAAGAGTAATGAGTATAGTAATTGTCGTTCTATCGATCATATAAGCATAATATGGCTAATAATATGAGTTAGATTGATAATAATAAGAGTAATAAGTATAGTAATTGTCGTTCTATCGATCATATAAGCACAATATGGCTAATAATATAAGTTACATTGATAATAATAAGAGTAATAAGTATAGTAATTGTCGTTCTATCGATCATATAAGCTTAATGTGGCTAATAATATGAGTTAGATTGATAATAATAAGAGTAATAAGTATAGTAATTGTCGTTCTATCGATCATATCTGCATAATATGGTTAATAATATGAGTTAGATTGATAATAGTGAGTGTAATAAGTATAGTAATTGTCGTACTCTCGATCATATCTGCATAATATGGCTAATAATATGAGCTAGATTGATTATAATAAGAGTAATGAGTATAGTAATTGTCGTTCTATCGATCATATAAGCATAATATGGCTAATAATATGAGTTAGATTGATAATAATAAGAGTAATGAGTATAGTAATTGTCGTTCTATCGATCATATAAGCATAATATGGCTAATAATCTGAGTTAGATTGATAACAGTGAGTGCAATAACTATAGTAATTGTCGTTCTATCGATCATATAAGCATAATGTGGCTAATAATATGAGTTAGATTGATAATAATAAGAGTAATGAGTATAGTAATTGTCGTTCTATCGATCATATAGGCATAATATGGCTAATAATCTGAGTTAGATTGATAACAGTGGGTGCAATAAGTATAGTAATTGTCGTTCTATCGATCATATAAGCATAAGAAGGCTAATAATATGAGTTAGATTGATAATAATAAGAGTAATAAGTATAGTAATAGTCGTTCTATCGATCATATAAGCACAATATGGCTAATAATATAAGTTACATTGATAATAATAAGAGTAATAAGTATAGTAATTGTCGTTCTATCGATCATATCTGCATAATATGGTTAATAATATGAGTTAGATTGATAATAATAAGAGTAATAAGTATAGTAATTGTCGTTCTATCGATCATATAAGCACAATATGGCTAATAATATAAGTTACATTGATAATAATAAGAGTAATAAGTATAGTAATTGTCGTTCTATCGATCATATAAGCTTAATGTGGCTAATAATATGAGTTAGATTGATAATAATAAGAGTAATAAGTATAGTAATTGTCGTTCTATCGATCATATCTGCATAATATGGTTAATAATATGAGTTAGATTGATAATAGTGAGTGTAATAAGTATAGTAATTGTCGTACTCTCGATCATATCTGCATAATATGGCTAATAATATGAGCTAGATTGATTATAATAAGAGTAATGAGTATAGTAATTGTCGTTCTATCGATCATATAAGCATAATATGGCTAATAATATGAGTTAGATTGATAATAATAAGAGTAATGAGTATAGTAATTGTCGTTCTATCGATCATATAAGCATAATATGGCTAATAATCTGAGTTAGATTGATAACAGTGAGTGCAATAAGTACAGTAATTGTCGTTCTATCGATCATATAAGCATAATGTGGCTAATAATATGAGTTAGATTGATAATAATAAGAGTAATGAGTATAGTAATTGTCGTACTATCGATCATATAGGCATAATATGGCTAATAATCTGAGTTAGATTGATAACAGTGGGTGCAATAAGTATAGTAATTGTCGTTCTATCGATCATATAAGCATAAGAAGGCTAATAATATGAGTTAGATTGATAATAATAAGAGTAATAAGTATAGTAATAGTCGTTCTATCGATCATATAAGCACAATATGGCTAATAATATAAGTTACATTGATAATATCAAGAGTAATAAGTATAGTAATTGTCGTTCTATCGATCATATCTGCATAATATGGTTAATAATATGAGTTAGATTGATAATAATAAGAGTAATAAGTATAGTAATTGTGGTTCTATCGATCATATCTGCATAATATGGTTAATAATATGAGTTAGATTGATTATAATAAGAGTAATGAGTATAGTAATTGTCGTTCTATCGATCATATATGCATAATATGGCTAATAGTATGGGTTAGATCGATAATTATAAGAGTAATGAGTATAGTAATTGTCGTTCTATCGGTCATATAACCATAATATGGCTAATAATATGAGTTAGATTGATAATAATAAGAGTAATGAGTGTAGTAATTGTCGTTCTATCAATCATATAAGCATAATATGGCTAATAATATGAGTTAGATTGATAATAATAAGAGCAATAAGTATAGTAATTGTCGTTCTATCGATCATATCTGCGTAATATGGCTAATAATATGAGTTAGATTGATAATAATAAGGGTAATGAGTATAGTAATTGTCGTTCTATCGATCATATAAGCATAATGTGGCTAATAATATCAGTTAGATTGATAATAATAAGAGTAATAAGTATAGTAATTGTCGTTCTATCGATCATATCTGCATAATATGGTTAATAATATGAGTTAGATTGATTATAATAAGAGTAATGAGTATAGTAATTGTCGTTCTATCGATCATATATGCATAATATGGCTAATAGTATGGGTTAGATTGATAATTATAAGAGTAATGAGTATAGTAATTGTCGTTCTATCGGTCATATAACCATAATATGGCTAATAATATGAGTTAGATTGATAATAATAAGAGTAATGAGTGTAGTAATTGTCGTCCTATCAATCATATAAGCATAATATGGCTAATAATATGAGTTAGATTGATAATAGTGAGTGTAATAAGTATAGTAATTGTCGTTCTATCGATCATATAAGCACAATATGGTTAATGATATGAGTTAGATTGATAATAGTGAGTGTAATAAGTATAGTAATTGTCGTACTCTCGATCATATCTGCATAATATGGCTAATAATATGAGCTAGATTGATAATAATAAGAGTAATAAGTACAGTAATTGTCGTTCTATCGATCATATAAGCATAATATGCCTAATAATCTGAGTTAGATTGATAACAGTGAGTGCAATAAGTATAGTAATTGTCGTTCTATCGATCATATAGGCATAATGTGGCTAATAATATGAGTTCGATTGATAATAGTGAGTGTAATAAGTATAGTAATTGCCGCTCTATCGATCATATAAGCACAATATGGCTAATAATATGAGTTAGATTGATAATAATAAGAGTAATGAGTATAGTAATTGTCGTTCTATCGATCATATAAGCATAATGTGGCTAATAATATGAGTTAGATTGATAATAATAAGAGTAATAAGTATAGTAATTGTCGTTCTATCGATCATATCTGCATAATATGGTTAATAATATGAGTTAGATTGATAATAATAAGAGTAATAAGTATAGTAATTGTCGTTCTAATGATCATATCTGCATAATATGGTTAATAATATGAGTTAGATTGATTATAATAAGAGTAATGAGTAGTAGTAATTGTCGTTCTATCGATCATATATGCATAATATTGCTAATAGTATGGGTTAGATTGATAATTATAAGAGTAATGAGTATAGTAATTGTCGTTCTATCGGTCATATAACCATAATATGGCTAATAATATGAGTTAGATTGATAATAATAAGAGTAATGAGTGTAGTAATTGTCGTTCTATCAATCATATAAGCATAATATGGTTAATAATATGAGTTAGATTGATAATAATAAGAGTAATGAGTATAGTAATTGTCGTATTATCGATCATATAACCATAATATGGCTAATAATATGAGTTAGATTGATAATAATAAGAGTAATGAGTGTAGTAATTGTCGTTCTATCAATCATATAAGCATAATATGGTTAATAATATGAGTTAGATTGATAATAATAAGAGTAATGAGTATAGTAATTGTCGTATTATCGATCATATAAGCATAATGTGGCTAATAATATGAGTTCGATTGATAAGAGTGAGTGTAATAAGTATAGTAATTGCCGCTCTATCGATCATATAAGCACAATATGGCTAATAATATGAGTTAGATTGATAATAATAAGAGTAATGAGTATAGTAATTGTCGTTCTATCGATCATATAAGCATAATATGGCTAATAATCTGAGTTAGATTGATAACAGTGAGTGCAATAAGTATAGTAATTGTCGTTCTATCGATCATATAAGCATAATGTGGCTAATAATATGAATTAGATTGATAATAATAAGAGTAATAAGTATAGTAATAGTCGTTCTATCGATCATATAAGCACAATATGGCTAATAATATAAGTTAGATTGATAATAATAAGAGTAATAAGTATAGTAATTGTCGTTCTATCGATCATATCTGCATAATATGGTTAATAATATGAGTTAGATTGATAATAATAAGAGTAATGAGTATAGTAATTGTCGTATTATCGATCATATAAGCATAATATGGCTAATAGTATGGGTTAGATTGATAATTATAAGAGTAATGAGTATAGTAATTGTCGTTCTATCGGTCATATAAGCATAATATGGCTAATAATCTGAGTTAGATTGATAACAGTGAGTGTAATAAGTACAGTAATTGTGGTTCTATCGATCATATAAGCATAATATGGCTAATAGTATTGGTTAGATTGATAATTATAAGAGTAATGAGTATAGTAATTGTCGTTCTATCGATCATATAACCATAATATGGCTAATAATATGAGTTAGATTGATAATGATAAGAGTAATGAGTGTAGTAATTGTCGTTCTATCAATCATATAAGCATAATATGGCTAATAATATGAGTTAGATTGATAATAATAAGAGTAATAAGTATAGTAATTGTCGTTCTATCGATCATATCTGCATAATATGGTTAATAATATGAGTTAGATTGATAATAATAAGAGTAATGAGTGTAGTAATTGTCGTTCTATCAATCATATAAGCATAATATGGTTAATAATATGAGTTAGATTGATAATAATAAGAGTAATGAGTATAGTAATTGTCGTATTATCGATCATATAAGCATAATGTGGCTAATAATATGAGTTCGATTGATAATAGTGAGTGTAATAAGTATAGTAATTGCCGCTCTATCGACCATATAAGCACAATATGGCATAAATATGAGTTAGATTGATAATAATAAGAGTAATGAGTATAGTAATTGTCGTTCTATCGATCATATAAGCATAATATGGCTAATAATCTGAGTTAGATTGATAACAGTGAGTGCAATAAGTATAGTAATTGCCGTTCTATCGATCATATAAGCATAATGTGGCTAATAATATGAGTTAGATTGATAACAGTGAGTGTAATAAGTACAGTAATTGTGGTTCTATCGATCATATAAGCATAATATGGCTAATAGTATTGGCTAGATTGATAATTATAAGAGTAATGAGTATAGTAATTGTCGTTCTATCGATCATATAACCATAATATGGCTAATAATATGAGTTAGATTGATAATAATAAGAGTAATGAGTGTAGTAATTGTCGTTCTATCAATCATATAAGCATAATATGGCTAATAATATGAGTCAGATTGATAATAATAAGAGTAATAAGTATAGTAATTGTCGTTCTATCGATCATATCTGCGTAATATGGCTAATAATATGAGTTAGATTGATTATAATAAGAGTAGTGAGTATAGCAATTGTCGTTCTATCGATCATATAAGCATAATATGGCTAATAATATGAGTTAGATTGATAATAATAAGAGTAATGAGTATAGTAATTGTCGTATTATCGATCATATAAGCATAATATGGCTAATAGTATGGGTTAGATTGATAATTATAAGAGTAATGAGTATAGTAATTGTCGTTCTATCGGTCATATAACCATAATATGGCTAATAATATGAGTTAGATTGATAATAATAAGAGTAATGAGTGTAGTAATTGTCGTTCTATCAATCATATAAGCATAATATGGTTAATAATATGAGTTAGATTGATAATAATAAGAGTAATGAGTATAGTAATTGTCGTATTATCGATCATATAAGCATAATGTGGCTAATAACATGAGTTCGATTGATAATAGTGAGTGTAATAAGTATAGTAATTGCCGCTCTATCGATCATATAAGCACAATATGGCTAATAATATGAGTTAGATTGATAATAATAAGAGTAATGAGTATAGTAATTGTCGTTCTATCGATCATATAAGCATAATATGGCTAATAATCTGAGTTAGATTGATAACAGTGAGTGCAATAAGTATAGTAATTGTCGTTCTATCGATCATATAAGCATAATAAGGCTATTAATATGAGTTAGATTGATAATAATAAGAGTAGTAAGTATAGTAATTGTCGTTCTATCGATCATATAAGCATAATGTGGCTAATAATATGAATTAGATTGATAATAATAAGAGTAATAAGTATAGTAATAGTCGTTCTATCAATCATATAAGCACAATATGGCTAATAATATAAGTTAGATTGATAATAATAAGAGTAAGAAGTATAGTAATTGTCGTTCTATGGATCATATAAGCATAATATGGCTAATAATATGAGTTAGATTGATAATAATAAGAGTAATGAGTATAGTAATTGTCGTATTATCGATCATATAAGCATAATATGGCTAATAGTATGGGTTAGATTGATAATTATAAGAGTAATGAGTATAGTAATTGTCGTTCTATCGGTCATATAACCATAATATGGCTAATAATATGAGTTAGATTGATAATAATAAGAGTAATGAGTGTAGTAATTGTCGTTCTATCAATCATATAAGCATAATATGGTTAATAATATGAGTTAGATTGATAATAATAAGAGTAATGAGTATAGTAATTGTCGTATTATCGATCATATAAGCATAATGTGGCTAATAATATGAGTTCGATTGATAATAGTGAGTGTAATAAGTATAGTAATTGCCGCTCTATCGATCATATAAGCACAATATGGCTAATAATATGAGTTAGATTGATAATAATAAGAGTAATGAGTATAGTAATTGTCGTTCTATCGATCATATAAGCATAATATGGCTAATAATCTGAGTTAGATTGATAACAGTGAGTGCAATAAGTATAGTAATTGTCGTTCTATCGATCATATAAGCATAATAAGGCTATTAATATGAGTTAGATTGATAATAATAAGAGTAGTAAGTATAGTAATTGTCGTTCTATCGATCATATAAGCATAATGTGGCTAATAATATGAATTAGATTGATAATAATAAGAGTAATAAGTATAGTAATAGTCGTTCTATCGATCATATAAGCACAATATGGCTAATAATATAAGTTAGATTGATAATAATAAGAGTAAGAAGTATAGTAATTGTCGTTCTATGGATCATATAAGCATAATATGGCTAATAATATGAGTTAGATTGATAATAATAAGAGTAATAAGTATAGTAATTGTCGTTCTATCGATCATATAAGCATAATGTGGCTAATAATATGAGTTAGATTGATAATAATAAGAGTAATAAGTATAGTAATTGTCGGTCTATCGATCATATCTGCATAATATGGTTAATAATATGAGTTAGATTGATAATAATAAGAGTAATAAGTATAGTAATTGTCGTTCTATCGATCATATCTGCATAATATGGTTAATAATATGAGTTAGATTGATTATAATAAGAGTAATGAGTATAGTAATTGTCGTTCTATCGATCATATATGCATAATATGGCTAATAGTATGGGTTAGATTGATAATTATAAGAGTAATGAGTATAGTAATTGTCGTATTATCGATCATATAAGCATAATGTGGCTAATAATATGAGTTCGATTGATAATAGTGAGTGTAATAAGTATAGTAATTGCCGCTCTATCGATCATATAAGCACAATATGGCTAATAATATGAGTTAGATTGATAATAATAAGAGTAATGAGTATAGTAATTGTCGTTCTATCGATCATATAAGCATAATATGGCTAATAATCTGAGTTAGATTGATAACAGTGAGTGCAATAAGTATAGTAATTGTCGTTCTATCGATCATATAAGCATAATAAGGCTATTAATATGAGTTAGATTGATAATAATAAGAGTAGTAAGTATAGTAATTGTCGTTCTATCGATCATATAAGCATAATGTGGCTAATAATATGAATTAGATTGATAATAATAAGAGTAATAAGTATAGTAATAGTCGTTCTATCGATCATATAAGCACAATATGGCTAATAATATAAGTTAGATTGATAATAATAAGAGTAAGAAGTATAGTAATTGTCGTTCTATGGATCATATAAGCATAATATGGCTAATAATATGAGTTAGATTGATAATAATAAGAGTAATAAGTATAGTAATTGTCGTTCTATCGATCATATAAGCATAATGTGGCTAATAATATGAGTTAGATTGATAATAATAAGAGTAATAAGTATAGTAATTGTCGTTCTATCGATCATATCTGCATAATATGGTTAATAATATGAGTTAGATTGATAATAATAAGAGTAATAAGTATAGTAATTGTCGTTCTATCGATCATATCTGCATAATATGGTTAATAATATGAGTTAGATTGATTATAATAAGAGTAATGAGTATAGTAATTGTCGTTCTATCGATCATATATGCATAATATGGCTAATAGTATGGGTTAGATTGATAATTATAAGAGTAATGAGTATAGTAATTGTCGTTCTATCGGTCATATAACCATAATATGGCTAATAATATGAGTTAGATTGATAATAATAAGAGTAATGAGTGTAGTAATTGTCGTTCTATCAATCATATAAGCATAATATGGCTAATAATATGAGTTAGATTGATAATAATAAGAGTAATAAGTATAGTAATTGGCGTTCTATCGATCATATCTGCGTAATATGGCTAATAATCTGAGTTAGATTGATAATAGTGAGTGTAATAAGTATAGTAATTGTCGTACTCTCGATCATATCTGCATAATATGGCTAATAATATGAGCTAGATTGATAATAATAAGAGTAATAAGTACAGTAATTGTCGTTCTATCGATCATATAAGCATAATATTGCTAATGATATGAGTTAGATTGATAATAATAAGAGTAATGAGTATAGTAATTGTCGTTCTATCGATCATATAAGCATAATATGCCTAATAATCTGAGTTAGATTGATAACAGTGAGTGCAATAAGTATAGTAATTGTCGTTCTATCGATCATATAAGCATAATGTGGCTAATAATATGAGTTAGATTGATAACAGTGAGTGTAATAAGTACAGTAATTGTCGTTCTATCGATCATATAAGCATAATGTGGCTAATAATATGAGTTCGATTGATAATAGTGAGTGTAATAAGTATAGTAATTGCCGCTCTATCGATCATATAAGCACAATATGGCTAATAATATGAGTTAGATTGATAATAATAAGAGTAATGAGTATAGTAATTGTCGTTCTATCGATCATATAAGCATAATGTGGCTAATAATATCAGTTAGATTGATAATAATAAGAGTAATAAGTATAGTAATTGTCGTTCTATCAATCATACCTGCATAATATGGTTAATAATATGAGTTAGATTGATAATAATAAGAGTAATAAGTATAGTAATTGTTGTTCTATCGATCATATCTGCATAATATGGTTAATAATATGAGTTAGATTGATTATAATAAGAGTAATGAGTACAGTAATTGTCGTTCTATCGATCATATATGCATAATATGGCTAATAGTATGGGTTAGATTGATAATTATAAGAGTAATGAGTATAGTAATTGTCGTTCTATCGGTCATATAACCATAATATGGCTAATAATATGAGTTAGATTGATAATAATAAGAGTAATAAGTATAGTAATTGTCGTTCTATCGATCATATCTGCATAATATCGTTAATCATATGAGTTAGATTGATAATAATAAGAGTAATGAGTATAGTAATTGTCGTTCTATCGATCATATAAGCATAATACGGCTAATAATATGAGTTAGATTGAAAATAATAAGAGTAATGAGTATAGTAATTGTCGTTCTATCGATCATATAAGCATAATATGCCTAATAATCTGAGTTAGATTGATAACAGTGAGTGCAATAAGTATAGTAATTGTCGTTCTATCGATCATATAAGCATAATGTGGCTAATAATATGAGTTACATTGATAACAGTGAGTGTAATAAGTACAGTAATTGTCGTTCTATCGATCATATAAGCACAATATGGCTAATAATATGAGTTAGATTGATAATAATAAGAGTAATGAGTATAGTAATTGTCGTTCTATCGGTCATATAACCATAATGTGGCTAATAATATGAATTAGATTGATAATAATAAGAGTAATAGGTATAGTAATAGTCGTTCTATCGATCATATAAGCACAATATGGCTAATAATATAAGTTAGATTGATAATAATAAGAGTAAGAAGTATAGTAATTGTCGTTCTATCGATCATATCTGCATAATATGCCTAATAATCTGAGTTAGATTGATAACAGTGAGTGCAATAAGTATAGTAATTGTCGTTCTATCGATCATATAAGCATAATGTGGCTAATAATATGAGTTACATTGATAACAGTGAGTGTAATAAGTACAGTAATTGTCGTTCTATCGATCATATAAGCACAATATGGCTAATAATATGAGTTAGATTGATAATAATAAGAGTAATAAGTATAGTAATTGTCGTTCTATCGGTCATATAACCATAATATGGCTAATAATATGGGTTAGATTGATAATAATAAGAGTAATAAGTATAGTAATTGTCGTACTATCGATCATATCTGCATAATATGGTTAATAATATGAGTTAGATTGATAATAATAGGAGTAATGAGTATAGTAATTGTCGTATTATCGATCATATAAGCATAATATGGCTAATAGTATGGGTTAGATTGATAATTATAAGAGTAATGAATATAGTAATTGTCGTTCTATCAATCATATAAGCATAATAAGGCTAATAATATGAGTTAGATTGATAATAATAAGAGTAATGAGTATAGTAATTGTCGTTCTATCGACCATATAAGCATAATGTGGCTAATAATATGAGTTAGATTGATAATAATAAGAGTAATAAGTATAGTAATAGTCGTTCTGTCGATCATATAAGCACAATATGGCTAATAATATAAGTTAGATTGATAATAATAAGAGTAAGAAGTGAAGTAATTGTCGTTCTATGGATCATATAAGCATAATATGGCTAATAATATGAGTTAGATTGATAATAATAAGAGTAATAAGTATAGTAATTGTCGTTCTATCGATCATATAAGCATAATGTGGCTAATAATATGAGTTAGATTGATAATAATAAGAGTAATAAGTATAGTAATTGTCGTTCTATCGATCATATCTACATAATATGGTTAATAATATGAGTTAGATTGACAATAATAAGAGTAATAAGTATAGTAATTGTCGTTCTATCAATCATATCTGCATAATATGGTTAATAATATGAGTTAGATTGATTATAATAAGAGTAATGAGTATAGTAATTGTCGTTCTATCGATCATATAAGCATAATATGGCTAATAATATGAGTTAGATTGATAATAATAAGAGTAATGAGTATAGTAATTGTCGTTCTATCGATCATATAAGCATAATATGGCTAATAATCTGAGTTAGATTGATAACAGTGAGTGCAATAAGTATAGTAATTGTGGTTCTATCGATCATATAAGCATAATGTGGCTAATAATATGAGTTAGATTGATAACAGTGAGTGTAACAAGTACAGTAATTGTGGTTCTATCGATCATATAAGCATAATATGGCTAATAACATGAGTTAGATTGATAATAATAAGAGTAATGAGTATAGTAATTGTCGTTCTATCGATCATATAAGCATAATATGGCTAATAATCTGAGTTAGATTGATAACAGTGAGTGCAATAAGTATAGTAATTGTCGTTCTATCGATCATATAAGCATAATGTGGCTAATAATATGAGTTAGATTGATAACAGTGAGTGTAACAAGTACAGTAATTGTGGTTCTATCGATCATATAAGCATAATATAGCTAATAACATGAGTTAGATTGATAATAATAAGAGTAATGAGTATAGTAATTGTCGTTCTATCGATCATATAGGCATAATATGGCTAATAATCTGAGTTAGATTGATAACAGTGGGTGCAATAAGTATAGTAATTGTCGTTCTATCGATCATATAAGCATAATAAGGCTAATAATATGAGTTAGATTGATAATAATAAGAGTAATAAGTATAGTAATAGTCGTTCTATCGATCATATAAGCACAATATGGCTAATAATATAAGTTACATTGATAATAATAAGAGTAATAAGTATAGTAATTGTCGTTCTATCGATCATATAAGCATAATAAGGCTAATAATATGAGTTAGATTGATAATAATAAGAGTAATAAGTATAGTAATAGTATTTCTATCGATCATATAAGCACAATATGGCTAATAATATAAGTTAGATTGATAATAATAAGAGTAAGAAGTATAGTAATAGTCGTTCTATCGATCATATAAGCACAATATGGCTAATAATATAAGTTACATTGATAATAATAAGAGTAATAAGTATAGTAATTGTCGTTCTATCGATCATATAAGCATAATGTGGCTAATAATATGAGTTAGATTGATAATAATAAGAGTAATAAGTATAGTAATTGTCGTTCTATCGATCATATCTGCATAATATGGTTAATAATATGAGTTAGATTGATTATAATAAGAGTAATGAGTATAGTAATCGTCGTTCTATCGATCATATAAGCATAATATGGCTAATAATATGAGTTAGATTGATAATAATAAGAGTAATAAGTATAGTAATTGTCGTTCTATCGATCATATCTGCATAATATGGTTAATAATATGAGTTAGATTGATAATAATAAGAGTAATAAGTATAGTAATAGTCGTTCTATCGATCATATAAGCACAATATGGCTAATAATATAAGTTACATTGATAATAATAAGAGTAATAAGTATAGTAATTGTCGTTCTATCGATCATATAGGCATAATATGGCTAATAATCTGAGTTAGATTGATAACAGTGGGTGCAATAAGTATAGTAATTGTCGTTCTATCGATCATATAAGCATAATAAGGCTAATAATATGAGTTAGATTGATAATAATAAGAGTAATAAGTATAGTAATTGTCGTTCTATCGATCATATAAGCACAATATGGCTAATAATATAAGTTACATTGCTAATAATAAGAGTAATAAGTATAGTAATTGTCGTTCTATCGATCATATAAGCTTAATGTGGCTAATAATATGAGTTAGATTGATAATAATAAGAGTAATAAGTATAGTAATTGTCGTTCTATCGATCATATCTGCATAATATGGTTAATAATATGAGTTAGATTGATAATAGTGAGTGTAATAAGTATAGTAATTGTCGTACTCTCGATCATATCTGCATAATATGGCTAATAATATGAGCTAGATTGATTATAATAAGAGTAATGAGTATAGTAATTGTCGTTCTATCGATCATATAAGCATAATATGGCTAATAATATGAGTTAGATTGATAATAATAAGAGTAATGAGTATAGTAATTGTCGTTCTATCGATCATATAAGCATAATATGGCTAATAATCTGAGTTAGATTGATAACAGTGAGTGCAATAACTATAGTAATTGTCGTTCTATCGATCATATAAGCATAATGTGGCTAATAATATGAGTTAGATTGATAATAATAAGAGTAATGAGTATAGTAATTGTCGTTCTATCGATCATATAGGCATAATATGGCTAATAATCTGAGTTAGATTGATAACAGTGGGTGCAATAAGTATAGTAATTGTCGTTCTATCGATCATATAAGCATAAGAAGGCTAATAATATGAGTTAGATTGATAATAATAAGAGTAATAAGTATAGTAATAGTCGTTCTATCGATCATATAAGCACAATATGGCTAATAATATAAGTTACATTGATAATAATAAGAGTAATAAGTATAGTAATTGTCGTTCTATCGATCATATCTGCATAATATGGTTAATAATATGAGTTAGATTGATAATAATAAGAGTAATAAGTATAGTAATTGTCGTTCTATCGATCATATAAGCACAATATGGCTAATAATATAAGTTACATTGATAATAATAAGAGTAATAAGTATAGTAATTGTCGTTCTATCGATCATATAAGCATAATATTGCTTATGATATGAGTTAGATTGATAATAATAAGAGTAATGAGTATAGTAATTGTCGTTCTACCGATCATATAAGCATAATATGCCTAATAATCTGAGTTAGATTGATAACAGTGAGTGCAATAAGTATAGTAATTGTCGTTCTATCGATCATATAGGCATAATGTGGCTAATAATATGAGTTCGATTGATAATAGTGAGTGTAATAAGTATAGTAATTGCCGCTCTATCGATCATATAAGCACAATATGGCTAATAATATGAGTTAGATTGATAATAATAAGAGTAATGAGTATAGTAATTGTCGTTCTATCGATCATATAAGCATAATGTGGCTAATAATATGAGTTAGATTGATAATAATAAGAGTAATAAGTATAGTAATTGTCGTTCTATCGATCATATCTGCATAATATGGTTAATAATATGAATTAGATTGATAATAATAAGAGTAATAAGTATAGTAATTGTCGTTCTAATGATCATATCTGCATAATATGGTTAATAATATGAGTTAGATTGATTATAATAAGAGTAATGAGTAGTAGTAATTGTCGTTCTATCGATCATATATGCATAATATTGCTAATAGTATGGGTTAGATTGATAATTATAAGAGTAATGAGTATAGTAATTGTCGTTCTATCGGTCATATAACCATAATATGGCTAATAATATGAGTTAGATTGATAATAATAAGAGTAATGAGTGTAGTAATTGTCGTTCTATCAATCATATAAGCATAATATGGTTAATAATATGAGTTAGATTGATAATAATAAGAGTAATGAGTATAGTAATTGTCGTATTATCGATCATATAAGCATAATGTGGCTAATAATATGAGTTCGATTGATAAGAGTGAGTGTAATAAGTATAGTAATTGCCGCTCTATCGATCATATAAGCACAATATGGCTAATAATATGAGTTAGATTGATAATAATAAGAGTAATGAGTATAGTAATTGTCGTTCTATCGATCATATAAGCATAATATGGCTAATAATCTGAGTTAGATTGATAACAGTGAGTGCAATAAGTATAGTAATTGTCGTTCTATCGATCATATAAGCATAATGTGGCTAATAATATGAATTAGATTGATAATAATAAGAGTAATAAGTATAGTAATAGTCGTTCTATCGATCATATAAGCACAATATGGCTAATAATATAAGTTAGATTGATAATAATAAGAGTAATAAGTATAGTAATTGTCGTTCTATCGATCATATCTGCATAATATGGTTAATAATATGAGTTAGATTGATAATAATAAGAGTAATGAGTATAGTAATTGTCGTATTATCGATCATATAAGCATAATATGGCTAATAGTATGGGTTAGATTGATAATTATAAGAGTAATGAGTATAGTAATTGTCGTTCTATCGGTCATATAAGCATAATATGGCTAATAATCTGAGTTAGATTGATAACAGTGAGTGCAATAAGTATAGTAATTGTCGTTCTATCGATCATATAAGCATAATGTGGCTAATAATATGAGTTAGATTGATAACAGTGAGTGTAATAAGTACAGTAATTGTGGTTCTATCGATCATATAAGCATAATATGGCTAATAGTATTGGTTAGATTGATAATTATAAGAGTAATGAGTATAGTAATTGTCGTTCTATCGATCATATAACCATAATATGGCTAATAATATGAGTTAGATTGATAATGATAAGAGTAATGAGTGTAGTAATTGTCGTTCTATCAATCATATAAGCATAATATGGCTAATAATATGAGTTAGATTGATAATAATAAGAGTAATAAGTATAGTAATTGTCGTTCTATCGATCATATCTGCATAATATGGTTAATAATATGAGTTAGATTGATAATAATAAGAGTAATGAGTGTAGTAATTGTCGTTCTATCAATCATATAAGCATAATATGGTTAATAATATGAGTTAGATTGATAATAATAAGAGTAATGAGTATAGTAATTGTCGTATTATCGATCATATAAGCATAATGTGGCTAATAATATGAGTTCGATTGATAATAGTGAGTGTAATAAGTAAAGTAATTGCCGCTCTATCGATCATATAAGCACAATATGGCATAAATATGAGTTAGATTGATAATAATAAGAGTAATGAGTATAGTAATTGTCGTTCTATCGATCATATAAGCATAATATGGCTAATAATCTGAGTTAGATTGATAACAGTGAGTGCAATAAGTATAGTAATTGCCGTTCTATCGATCATATAAGCATAATGTGGCTAATAATATGAGTTAGATTGATAACAGTGAGTGTAATAAGTACAGTAATTGTGGTTCTATCGATCATATAAGCATAATATGGCTAATAGTATTGGCTAGATTGATAATTATAAGAGTAATGAGTATAGTAATTGTCGTTCTATCGATCATATAACCATAATATGGCTAATAATATGAGTTAGATTGATAATAATAAGAGTAATGAGTGTAGTAATTGTCGTTCTATCAATCATATAAGCATAATATGGCTAATAATATGAGTCAGATTGATAATAATAAGAGTAATAAGTATAGTAATTGTCGTTCTATCGATCATATCTGCGTAATATGGCTAATAATATGAGTTAGATTGATAATAATAAGAGTAATGAGTGTAGTAATTGTCGTTCTATCAATCATATAAGCATAATATGGTTAATAATATGAGTTAGATTGATAATAATAAGAGTAATGAGTATAGTAATTGTCGTATTATCGATCATATAAGCATAATGTGGCTAATAACATGAGTTCGATTGATAATAGTGAGTGTAATAAGTATAGTAATTGCCGCTCTATCGATCATATAAGCACAATATGGCTAATAATATGAGTTAGATTGATAATAATAAGAGTAATGAGTATAGTAATTGTCGTTCTATCGATCATATAAGCATAATATGGCTAATAATCTGAGTTAGATTGATAACAGTGAGTGCAATAAGTATAGTAATTGTCGTTCTATCGATCATATAAGCATAATAAGGCTATTAATATGAGTTAGATTGATAATAATAAGAGTAGTAAGTATAGTAATTGTCGTTCTATCGATCATATAAGCATAATGTGGCTAATAATATGAATTAGATTGATAATAATAAGAGTAATAAGTATAGTAATAGTCGTTCTATCAATCATATAAGCACAATATGGCTAATAATATAAGTTAGATTGATAATAATAAGAGTAAGAAGTATAGTAATTGTCGTTCTATGGATCATATAAGCATAATATGGCTAATAATATGAGTTAGATTGATAATAATAAGAGTAATGAGTATAGTAATTGTCGTATTATCGATCATATAAGCATAATATGGCTAATAGTATGGGTTAGATTGATAATTATAAGAGTAATGAGTATAGTAATTGTCGTTCTATCGGTCATATAACCATAATATGGCTAATAATATGAGTTAGATTGATAATAATAAGAGTAATGAGTGTAGTAATTGTCGTTCTATCAATCATATAAGCATAATATGGTTAATAATATGAGTTAGATTGATAATAATAAGAGTAATGAGTATAGTAATTGTCGTATTATCGATCATATAAGCATAATGTGGCTAATAATATGAGTTCGATTGATAATAGTGAGTGTAATAAGTATAGTAATTGCCGCTCTATCGATCATATAAGCACAATATGGCTAATAATATGAGTTAGATTGATAATAATAAGAGTAATGAGTATAGTAATTGTCGTTCTATCGATCATATAAGCATAATATGGCTAATAATCTGAGTTAGATTGATAACAGTGAGTGCAATAAGTATAGTAATTGTCGTTCTATCGATCATATAAGCATAATAAGGCTATTAATATGAGTTAGATTGATAATAATAAGAGTAGTAAGTATAGTAATTGTCGTTCTATCGATCATATAAGCATAATGTGGCTAATAATATGAATTAGATTGATAATAATAAGAGTAATAAGTATAGTAATAGTCGTTCTATCGATCATATAAGCACAATATGGCTAATAATATAAGTTAGATTGATAATAATAAGAGTAAGAAGTATAGTAATTGTCGTTCTATGGATCATATAAGCATAATATGGCTAATAATATGAGTTAGATTGATAATAATAAGAGTAATAAGTATAGTAATTGTCGTTCTATCGATCATATAAGCATAATGTGGCTAATAATATGAGTTAGATTGATAATAATAAGAGTAATAAGTATAGTAATTGTCGTTCTATCGATCATATCTGCATAATATGGTTAATAATATGAGTTAGATTGATAATAATAAGAGTAATAAGTATAGTAATTGTCGTTCTATCGATCATATCTGCATAATATGGTTAATAATATGAGTTAGATTGATTATAATAAGAGTAATGAGTATAGTAATTGTCGTTCTATCGATCATATATGCATAATATGGCTAATAGTATGGGTTAGATTGATAATTATAAGAGTAATGAGTATAGTAATTGTCGTTCTATCGGTCATATAACCATAATATGGCTAATAATATGAGTTAGATTGATAATAATAAGAGTAATGAGTGTAGTAATTGTCGTTCTATCAATCATATAAGCATAATATGGCTAATAATATGAGTTAGATTGATAATAATAAGAGTAATAAGTATAGTAATTGGCGTTCTATCGATCATATCTGCGTAATATGGCTAATAATCTGAGTTAGATTGATAATAGTGAGTGTAATAAGTATAGTAATTGTCGTACTCTCGATCATATCTGCATAATATGGCTAATAATATGAGCTAGATTGATAATAATAAGAGTAATAAGTACAGTAATTGTCGTTCTATCGATCATATAAGCATAATATTGCTAATGATATGAGTTAGATTGATAATAATAAGAGTAATGAGTATAGTAATTGTCGTTCTATCGATCATATAAGCATAATATGCCTAATAATCTGAGTTAGATTGATAACAGTGAGTGCAATAAGTATAGTAATTGTCGTTCTATCGATCATATAAGCATAATGTGGCTAATAATATGAGTTAGATTGATAACAGTGAGTGTAATAAGTACAGTAATTGTCGTTCTATCGATCATATAAGCATAATGTGGCTAATAATATGAGTTCGATTGATAATAGTGAGTGTAATAAGTATAGTAATTGCCGCTCTATCGATCATATAAGCACAATATGGCTAATAATATGAGTTAGATTGATAATAATAAGAGTAATGAGTATAGTAATTGTCGTTCTATCGATCATATAAGCATAATGTGGCTAATAATATCAGTTAGATTGATAATAATAAGAGTAATAAGTATAGTAATTGTCGTTCTATCAATCATATCTGCATAATATGGTTAATAATATGAGTTAGATTGATAATAATAAGAGTAATAAGTATAGTAATTGTTGTTCTATCGATCATATCTGCATGATATGGTTAATAATATGAGTTAGATTGATTATAATAAGAGTAATGAGTACAGTAATTGTCGTTCTATCGATCATATATGCATAATATGGCTAATAGTATGGGTTAGATTGATAATTATAAGAGTAATGAGTATAGTAATTGTCGTTCTATCGGTCATATAACCATAATATGGCTAATAATATGAGTTAGATTGATAATAATAAGAGTAATAAGTATAGTAATTGTCGTTCTATCGATCATATCTGCATAATATCGTTAATAATATGAGTTAGATTGATAATAATAAGAGTAATGAGTATAGTAATTGTCGTTCTATCGATCATATAAGCATAATACGGCTAATAATATGAGTTAGATTGAAAATAATAAGAGTAATGAGTATAGTAATTGTCGTTCTATCGATCATATAAGCATAATATGCCTAATAATCTGAGTTAGATTGATAACAGTGAGTGCAATAAGTATAGTAATTGTCGTTCTATCGATCATATAAGCATAATGTGGCTAATAATATGAGTTACATTGATAACAGTGAGTGTAATAAGTACAGTAATTGTCGTTCTATCGATCATATAAGCACAATATGGCTAATAATATGAGTTAGATTGATAATAATAAGAGTAATGAGTATAGTAATTGTCGTTCTATCGGTCATATAACCATAATGTGGCTAATAATATGAATTAGATTGATAATAATAAGAGTAATAAGTATAGTAATAGTCGTTCTATCGATCATATAAGCACAATATGGCTAATAATATAAGTTAGATTGATAATAATAAGAGTAAGAAGTATAGTAATTGTCGTTCTATCGATCATATCTGCATAATATGCCTAATAATCTGAGTTAGATTGATAACAGTGAGTGCAATAAGTATAGTAATTGTCGTTCTATCGATCATATAAGCATAATGTGGCTAATAATATGAGTTACATTGATAACAGTGAGTGTAATAAGTACAGTAATTGTCGTTCTATCGATCATATAAGCACAATATGGCTAATAATATGAGTTAGATTGATAATAATAAGAGTAATAAGTATAGTAATTGTCGTTCTATCGGTCATATAACCATAATATGGCTAATAATATGGGTTAGATTGATAATAATAAGAGTAATAAGTATAGTAATTGTCGTACTATCGATCATATCTGCATAATATGGTTAATAATATGAGTTAGATTGATAATAATAGGAGTAATGAGTATAGTAATTGTCGTATTATCGATCATATAAGCATAATATGGCTAATAGTATGGGTTAGATTGATAATTATAAGAGTAATGAATATAGTAATTGTCGTTCTATCAATCATATAAGCATAATAAGGCTAATAATATGAGTTAGATTGATAATAATAAGAGTAATGAGTATAGTAATTGTCGTTCTATCGACCATATAAGCATAATGTGGCTAATAATATGAGTTAGATTGATAATAATAAGAGTAATAAGAATAGTAATAGTCGTTCTGTCGATCATATAAGCACAATATGGCTAATAATATAAGTTAGATTGATAATAATAAGAGTAAGAAGTGAAGTAATTGTCGTTCTATGGATCATATAAGCATAATATGGCTAATAATATGAGTTAGATTGATAATAATAAGAGTAATAAGTATAGTAATTGTCGTTCTATCGATCATATAAGCATAATGTGGCTAATAATATGAGTTAGATTGATAATAATAAGAGTAATAAGTATAGTAATTGTCGTTCTATCGATCATATCTACATAATATGGTTAATAATATGAGTTAGATTGACAATAATAAGAGTAATAAGTATAGTAATTGTCGTTCTATCAATCATATCTGCATAATATGGTTAATAATATGAGTTAGATTGATTATAATAAGAGTAATGAGTATAGTAATTGTCGTTCTATCGATCATATAAGCATAATATGGCTAATAATATGAGTTAGATTGATAATAATAAGAGTAATGAGTATAGTAATTGTCGTTCTATCGATCATATAAGCATAATATGGCTAATAATCTGAGTTAGATTGATAACAGTGAGTGCAATAAGTATAGTAATTGTGGTTCTATCGATCATATAAGCATAATGTGGCTAATAATATGAGTTAGATTGATAACAGTGAGTGTAACAAGTACAGTAATTGTGGTTCTATCGATCATATAAGCATAATATGGCTAATAACATGAGTTAGATTGATAATAATAAGAGTAATGAGTATAGTAATTGTCGTTCTATCGATCATATAAGCATAATATGGCTAATAATCTGAGTTAGATTGATAACAGTGAGTGCAATAAGTATAGTAATTGTCGTTCTATCGATCATATAAGCATAATGTGGCTAATAATATGAGTTAGATTGATAACAGTGAGTGTAACAAGTACAGTAATTGTGGTTCTATCGATCATATAAGCATAATATGGCTAATAACATGAGTTAGATTGATAATAATAAGAGTAATGAGTATAGTAATTGTCGTTCTATCGATCATATAGGCATAATATGGCTAATAATCTGAGTTAGATTGATAACAGTGGGTGCAATAAGTATAGTAATTGTCGTTCTATCGATCATATAAGCATAATAAGGCTAATAATATGAGTTAGATTGATAATAATAAGAGTAATAAGTATAGTAATAGTCGTTCTATCGATCATATAAGCACAATATGGCTAATAATATAAGTTACATTGATAATAATAAGAGTAATAAGTATAGTAATTGTCGTTCTATCGATCATATAAGCATAATAAGGCTAATAATATGAGTTAGATTGATAATAATAAGAGTAATAAGTATAGTAATAGTATTTCTATCGATCATATAAGCACAATATGGCTAATAATATAAGTTAGATTGATAATAATAAGAGTAAGAAGTATAGTAATAGTCGTTCTATCGATCATATAAGCACAATATGGCTAATAATATAAGTTACATTGATAATAATAAGAGTAATAAGTATAGTAATTGTCGTTCTATCGATCATATAAGCATAATGTGGCTAATAATATGAGTTAGATTGATAATAATAAGAGTAATAAGTATAGTAATTGTCGTTCTATCGATCATATCTGCATAATATGGTTAATAATATGAGTTAGATTGATTATAATAAGAGTAATGAGTATAGTAATCGTCGTTCTATCGATCATATAAGCATAATATGGCTAATAATATGAGTTAGATTGATAATAATAAGAGTAATAAGTATAGTAATTGTCGTTCTATCGATCATATCTGCATAATATGGTTAATAATATGAGTTAGATTGATAATAATAAGAGTAATAAGTATAGTAATAGTCGTTCTATCGATCATATAAGCACAATATGGCTAATAATATAAGTTACATTGATAATAATAAGAGTAATAAGTATAGTAATTGTCGTTCTATCGATCATATAGGCATAATATGGCTAATAATCTGAGTTAGATTGATAACAGTGGGTGCAATAAGTATAGTAATTGTCGTTCTATCGATCATATAAGCATAATAAGGCTATTAATATGAGTTAGATTGATAATAATAAGAGTAGTAAGTATAGTAATTGTCGTTCTATCGATCATATAAGCATAATGTGGCTAATAATATGAATTAGATTGATAATAATAAGAGTAATAAGTATAGTAATAGTCGTTCTATCGATCATATAAGCACAATATGGCTAATAATATAAGTTAGATTGATAATAATAAGAGTAAGAAGTATAGTAGTTGTCGTTCTATGGATCATATAAGCATAATATGGCTAATAATATGAGTTAGATTGATAATAATAAGAGTAATAAGTATAGTAATTGTCGTTCTATCGATCATATAAGCATAATATGGCTAATAATATAAGTTAGATTGATAATAATAAGAGTAAGAAGTATAGTAATAGTCGTTCTATCGATCATATAAGCACAATATGGCTAATAATATAAGTTAGATTGATAATAATAAGAGTAATAAGTATAGTAATTGTCGTTCTATCGATCATATCTGCATAATATGGTTAATAATATGAGTTAGATTGATAATAATAAGAGTAATAAGTATAGTAATAGTCGTTCTATCGATCATATAAGCACAATATGGCTAATAATATAAGTTACATTGATAATAATAAGAGTAATAAGTATAGTAATTGTCGTTCTATCGATCATATAGGCATAATATGGCTAATAATCTGAGTTAGATTGATAACAGTGGGTGCAATAAGTATAGTAATTGTCGTTCTATCGATCATATAAGCATAATAAGGCTATTAATATGAGTTAGATTGATAATAATAAGAGTAGTAAGTATAGTAATTGTCGTTCTATCGATCATATAAGCATAATGTGGCTAATAATATGAATTAGATTGATAATAATAAGAGTAATAAGTATAGTAATAGTCGTTCTATCGATCATATAAGCACAATATGGCTAATAATATAAGTTACATTGATAATAATAAGAGTAATAAGTATAGTAATTGTCGTTCTATCGATCATATAAGCATAATAAGGCTAATAATATGAGTTAGATTGATAATAATAAGAGTAATAAGTATAGTAATAGTATTTCTATCGATCATATAAGCACAATATGGCTAATAATATAAGTTAGATTGATAATAATAAGAGTAAGAAGTATAGTAATAGTCGTTCTATCGATCATATAAGCACAATATGGCTAATAATATAAGTTACATTGATAATAATAAGAGTAATAAGTATAGTAATTGTCGTTCTATCGATCATATAAGCATAATGTGGCTAATAATATGAGTTAGATTGATAATAATAAGAGTAATAAGTATAGTAATTGTCGTTCTATCGATCATATCTGCATAATATGGTTAATAATATGAGTTAGATTGATTATAATAAGAGTAATGAGTATAGTAATCGTCGTTCTATCGATCATATAAGCATAATATGGCTAATAATATGAGTTAGATTGATAATAATAAGAGTAATAAGTATAGTAATTGTCGTTCTATCGATCATATCTGCATAATATGGTTAATAATATGAGTTAGATTGATAATAATAAGAGTAATAAGTATAGTAATAGTCGTTCTATCGATCATATAAGCACAATATGGCTAATAATATAAGTTACATTGATAATAATAAGAGTAATAAGTATAGTAATTGTCGTTCTATCGATCATATAGGCATAATATGGCTAATAATCTGAGTTAGATTGATAACAGTGGGTGCAATAAGTATAGTAATTGTCGTTCTATCGATCATATAAGCATAATAAGGCTATTAATATGAGTTAGATTGATAATAATAAGAGTAGTAAGTATAGTAATTGTCGTTCTATCGATCATATAAGCATAATGTGGCTAATAATATGAATTAGATTGATAATAATAAGAGTAATAAGTATAGTAATAGTCGTTCTATCGATCATATAAGCACAATATGGCTAATAATATAAGTTAGATTGATAATAATAAGAGTAAGAAGTATAGTAGTTGTCGTTCTATGGATCATATAAGCATAATATGGCTAATAATATGAGTTAGATTGATAATAATAAGAGTAATAAGTATAGTAATTGTCGTTCTATCGATCATATAAGCATAATGTGGCTAATAATATGAGTTAGATTGATAATAATAAGAGTAATAAGTATAGTAATTGTCGTTCTATCGATCATATCTGCATAATATGGTTAATAATATGAGTTAGATTGATAATAATAAGAGTAATAAGTATAGTAATTGTCGTTCTATCGATCATATCTGCATAATATGGTTAATAATATGAGTTAGATTGATTATAATAAGAGTAATGAGTATAGTAATTGTCGTTCTATCGATCATATATGCATAATATGGCTAATAGTATGGGTTAGATTGATAATTATAAGAGTAATGAGTATAGTAATTGTCGTTCTATCGGTCATATAACCATAATATGGCTAATAATATGAGTTAGATTGATAATAATAAGAGTAATGAGTGTAGTAATTGTCGTTCTATCAATCATATAAGCATAATATGGCTAATAATATGAGTTAGATTGATAATAATAAGAGTAATAAGTATAGTAATTGGCGTTCTATCGATCATATCTGCGTAATATGGCTAATAATCTGAGTTAGATTGATAATAGTGAGTGTAATAAGTATAGTAATTGTCGTACTCTCGATCATATCTGCATAATATGGCTAATAATATGAGCTAGATTGATAATAATAAGAGTAATAAGTACAGTAATTGTCGTTCTATCGATCATATAAGCATAATATTGCTAATGATATGAGTTAG
The DNA here is from genome assembly GCF_050947335.1 of Megachile rotundata. Lineage (NCBI taxonomy): Eukaryota > Metazoa > Arthropoda > Insecta > Hymenoptera > Megachilidae > Megachile > Megachile rotundata. The sequence continues at coordinate 70,320 of NW_027473424.1, forward strand.
ATTGATAATAATAAGAGTAATGAGTATAGTAATTGTCGTTCTATCGATCATATAAGCATAATATGCCTAATAATCTGAGTTAGATTGATAACAGTGAGTGCAATAAGTATAGTAATTGTCGTTCTATCGATCATATAAGCATAATGTGGCTAATAATATGAGTTAGATTGATAACAGTGAGTGTAATAAGTACAGTAATTGTCGTTCTATCGATCATATAAGCATAATGTGGCTAATAATATGAGTTCGATTGATAATAGTGAGTGTAATAAGTATAGTAATTGCCGCTCTATCGATCATATAAGCACAATATGGCTAATAATATGAGTTAGATTGATAATAATAAGAGTAATGAGTATAGTAATTGTCGTTCTATCGATCATATAAGCATAATGTGGCTAATAATATCAGTTAGATTGATAATAATAAGAGTAATAAGTATAGTAATTGTCGTTCTATCAATCATATCTGCATAATATGGTTAATAATATGAGTTAGATTGATAATAATAAGAGTAATAAGTATAGTAATTGTTGTTCTATCGATCATATCTGCATAATATGGTTAATAATATGAGTTAGATTGATTATAATAAGAGTAATGAGTACAGTAATTGTCGTTCTATCGATCATATATGCATAATATGGCTAATAGTATGGGTTAGATTGATAATTATAAGAGTAATGAGTATAGTAATTGTCGTTCTATCGGTCATATAACCATAATATGGCTAATAATATGAGTTAGATTGATAATAATAAGAGTAATAAGTATAGTAATTGTCGTTCTATCGATCATATCTGCATAATATCGTTAATAATATGAGTTAGATTGATAATAATAAGAGTAATGAGTATAGTAATTGTCGTTCTATCGATCATATAAGCATAATACGGCTAATAATATGAGTTAGATTGAAAATAATAAGAGTAATGAGTATAGTAATTGTCGTTCTATCGATCATATAAGCATAATATGCCTAATAATCTGAGTTAGATTGATAACAGTGAGTGCAATAAGTATAGTAATTGTCGTTCTATCGATCATATAAGCATAATGTGGCTAATAATATGAGTTACATTGATAACAGTGAGTGTAATAAGTACAGTAATTGTCGTTCTATCGATCATATAAGCACAATATGGCTAATAATATGAGTTAGATTGATAATAATAAGAGTAATGAGTATAGTAATTGTCGTTCTATCGGTCATATAACCATAATGTGGCTAATAATATGAATTAGATTGATAATAATAAGAGTAATAAGTATAGTAATAGTCGTTCTATCGATCATATAAGCACAATATGGCTAATAATATAAGTTAGATTGATAATAATAAGAGTAAGAAGTATAGTAATTGTCGTTCTATCGATCATATCTGCATAATATGCCTAATAATCTGAGTTAGATTGATAACAGTGAGTGCAATAAGTATAGTAATTGTCGTTCTATCGATCATATAAGCATAATGTGGCTAATAATATGAGTTACATTGATAACAGTGAGTGTAATAAGTACAGTAATTGTCGTTCTATCGATCATATAAGCACAATATGGCTAATAATATGAGTTAGATTGATAATAATAAGAGTAATAAGTATAGTAATTGTCGTTCTATCGGTCATATAACCATAATATGGCTAATAATATGGGTTAGATTGATAATAATAAGAGTAATAAGTATAGTAATTGTCGTACTATCGATCATATCTGCATAATATGGTTAATAATATGAGTTAGATTGATAATAATAGGAGTAATGAGTATAGTAATTGTCGTATTATCGATCATATAAGCATAATATGGCTAATAGTATGGGTTAGATTGATAATTATAAGAGTAATGAATATAGTAATTGTCGTTCTATCAATCATATAAGCATAATAAGGCTAATAATATGAGTTAGATTGATAATAATAAGAGTAATGAGTATAGTAATTGTCGTTCTATCGACCATATAAGCATAATGTGGCTAATAATATGAGTTAGATTGATAATAATAAGAGTAATAAGTATAGTAATAGTCGTTCTGTCGATCATATAAGCACAATATGGCTAATAATATAAGTTAGATTGATAATAATAAGAGTAAGAAGTGAAGTAATTGTCGTTCTATGGATCATATAAGCATAATATGGCTAATAATATGAGTTAGATTGATAATAATAAGAGTAATAAGTATAGTAATTGTCGTTCTATCGATCATATAAGCATAATGTGGCTAATAATATGAGTTAGATTGATAATAATAAGAGTAATAAGTATAGTAATTGTCGTTCTATCGATCATATCTACATAATATGGTTAATAATATGAGTTAGATTGACAATAATAAGAGTAATAAGTATAGTAATTGTCGTTCTATCAATCATATCTGCATAATATGGTTAATAATATGAGTTAGATTGATTATAATAAGAGTAATGAGTATAGTAATTGTCGTTCTATCGATCATATAAGCATAATATGGCTAATAATATGAGTTAGATTGATAATAATAAGAGTAATGAGTATAGTAATTGTCGTTCTATCGATCATATAAGCATAATATGGCTAATAATCTGAGTTAGATTGATAACAGTGAGTGCAATAAGTATAGTAATTGTGGTTCTATCGATCATATAAGCATAATGTGGCTAATAATATGAGTTAGATTGATAACAGTGAGTGTAACAAGTACAGTAATTGTGGTTCTATCGATCATATAAGCATAATATGGCTAATAACATGAGTTAGATTGATAATAATAAGAGTAATGAGTATAGTAATTGTCGTTCTATCGATCATATAAGCATAATATGGCTAATAATCTGAGTTAGATTGATAACAGTGAGTGCAATAAGTATAGTAATTGTCGTTCTATCGATCATATAAGCATAATGTGGCTAATAATATGAGTTAGATTGATAACAGTGAGTGTAACAAGTACAGTAATTGTGGTTCTATCGATCATATAAGCATAATATGGCTAATAACATGAGTTAGATTGATAATAATAAGAGTAATGAGTATAGTAATTGTCGTTCTATCGATCATATAGGCATAATATGGCTAATAATCTGAGTTAGATTGATAACAGTGGGTGCAATAAGTATAGTAATTGTCGTTCTATCGATCATATAAGCATAATAAGGCTAATAATATGAGTTAGATTGATAATAATAAGAGTAATAAGTATAGTAATAGTCGTTCTATCGATCATATAAGCACAATATGGCTAATAATATAAGTTACATTGATAATAATAAGAGTAATAAGTATAGTAATTGTCGTTCTATCGATCATATAAGCATAATAAGGCTAATAATATGAGTTAGATTGATAATAATAAGAGTAATAAGTATAGTAATAGTATTTCTATCGATCATATAAGCACAATATGGCTAATAATATAAGTTAGATTGATAATAATAAGAGTAAGAAGTATAGTAATAGTCGTTCTATCGATCATATAAGCACAATATGGCTAATAATATAAGTTACATTGATAATAATAAGAGTAATAAGTATAGTAATTGTCGTTCTATCGATCATATAAGCATAATGTGGCTAATAATATGAGTTAGATTGATAATAATAAGAGTAATAAGTATAGTAATTGTCGTTCTATCGATCATATCTGCATAATATGGTTAATAATATGAGTTAGATTGATTATAATAAGAGTAATGAGTATAGTAATCGTCGTTCTATCGATCATATAAGCATAATATGGCTAATAATATGAGTTAGATTGATAATAATAAGAGTAATAAGTATAGTAATTGTCGTTCTATCGATCATATCTGCATAATATGGTTAATAATATGAGTTAGATTGATAATAATAAGAGTAATGAGTATAGTAATTGTCGTATTATCGATCATATAAGCATAATATGGCTAATAGTATGGGTTAGATTGATAATTATAAGAGTAATGAGTATAGTAATTGTCGTTCTATCGGTCATATAACCATAATATGGCTAATAATATGAGTTAGATTGATAATAATAAGAGTAATGAGTGTAGTAATTGTCGTTCTATCAATTATATAAGCATAATATGGCTAATAATATGAGTTAGATTGAAAATAATAAGAGTAATAAGTATAGTAATTGTCGTTCTATCGATCATATCTGCGTAATATGGCTAATAATATGAGTTAGATTGATAATAGTGAGTGTAATCAGTATAGTAATTGTCGTCCTATCGATCATATAAGCACAATATGGCTAATGATATGAGTTAGATTGATAATAATAAGAGTAATGAGTATAGTAATTGTCGTTCTATCGATCATATAGGCATAATATGGCTAATAATCTGAGTTAGATTGATAACAGTGGGTGCAATAAGTATAGTAATTGTCGTTCTATCGATCATATAAGCGTAATATGGCTAATAACATGAGTTAGATTGATAATAATAAGAGTAATAAGTATAGTAATTGTCGTTCTATCGATCATATCTGCATAATATGGTTAATAATATGAGTTAGATTGATAATAATAAGAGTAATGAGTATAGTAATTGTCGTATTATCGAGCATATAAGCATAATATGGCTAATAGTATGGGTTAGATTGATAATTATAAGAGTAATGAGTATAGTAATTGTCGTTCTATCGGTCATATAACCATAGTATGGCTAATAATATGAGTTAGATTGATAATAATAAGAGTAATGTGTGTAGTAATTGTCGTTCTATCGATCATATAAGCATAATACGGCTAATAATATGAGTTAGATTGAAAATAATAAGAGTAATGAGTATAGTAATTGTCGTTCTATCGATCATATAAGCATAATATGCCTAATAATCTGAGTTAGATTGATAACAGTGAGTGCAATAAGTATAGTAATTGTCGTTCTATCGATCATATAAGCATAATGTGGCTAATAATATGAGTTACATTGATAACAGTGAGTGTAATAAGTACAGTAATTGTCGTTCTATCGATCATATAAGCACAATATGGCTAATAATATGAGTTAGATTGATAATGATAAGAGTAATAAGTATAGTAATTTTCGTTCTATCGGTCATATAACCATAATATGGCTAATAATATGGGTTAGATTGATAATAATAAGAGTAATAAGTATAGTAATTGTCGTACTATCGATCATATCTGCATAATATGGTTAATAATATGAGTTAGATTGATAATAATAAGAGTAATGAGTATAGTAATTGTCGTATTATCGATCATATAAGCATAATATGGCTAATAGTATGGGTTAGATTGATAATTATAAGAGTAATGAGTATAGTAATTGTCGTTCTATCAATCATATAAGCATAATAAGGCTAATAATATGAGTTAGATTGATAATAATAAGAGTAATGAGTATAGTAATTGTCGTTCTATCGATCATATAAGCATAATGTGGCTAATAATATGAGTTAGATTGATAATAATAAGAGTAATAAGTATAGTAATAGTCGTTCTATCGATCATATAAGCACAATATGGCTAATAATATAAGTTAGATTGATAATAATAAGAGTAAGAAGTGAAGTAATTGTCGTTCTATGGATCATATAAGCATAATATGGCTAATAATATGAGTTAGATTGATAATAATAAGAGTAATGAGTATAGTAATTGTCGTTCTATCGATCATATAAGCATAATATGGCTAATAATCTGAGTTAGATTGATAACAGTGAGTGCAGTAAGTATAGTAATTGTCGTTCTATCGATCATATAAGCATAATGCGGCTAATAATATGAGTTAGATTGATAACAGTGAGTGTAACAAGTACAGTAATTGTGGTTCTATCGATCATATAAGCATAATATGGCTAATAACATGAGTTAGATTGATAATAATAAGAGTAATAAGTATAGTAATTGTCGTTCTATCGATCATATAGGCATAATATGGCTAATAATCTGAGTTAGATTGATAACAGTGGGTGCAATAAGTATAGTAATTGTCGTTCTATCGATCATATAAGCATAATAAGGCTAATAATATGAGTTAGATTGACAATAATAAGAGTAATAAGTATAGTAATAGTCGTTCTATCGATCATGTAAGCACAATATGGCTAATAATATAAGTTACATTGATAATAATAAGAGTAATAAGTATAGTAATTGTCGTTCTATCGATCATATAAGCATAATATTGCTAATAATATGAGTTAGATTGATAATAATAAGAGTAATGAGTATAGTAATTGTCGTTCTATCGATCATATAAGCATAATATGCCTAATAATCTGAGTTAGATTGATAACAGTGGGTGCAATAAGTATAGTAATTGTCGTTCTATCGATCATATAAGCATAATATGGCTAATAACATGAGTTAGATTGATAATAATAAGAGTAATAAGTACAGTAATTGTCGTTCTATCGATCATATAAGCACAATATGGCTAATAATATGAGTTAGATTGATATTAATAAGAGTAATAAGTATAGTAATTGTCGTTCTATCGGTCATATAACCATAATATGGCTAATAATATGGGTTAGATTGATAATAATAAGAGTAATAAGTATAGTAATTGTCGTACTATCGATCATATCTGCATAATATGGTTAATAATATGAGTTAGATTGATAATAATAGGAGTAATGAGTATAGTAATTGTCGTATTATCGATCATATAAGCATAATATGGCTAATAGTATGGGTTAGATTGATAATTATAAGAGTAATGAGTATAGTAATTGTCGTTCTATCGGTCATATAACCATAATATGGCTAATAATATGAGTTAGATTGATAATAATAAGAGTAATGAGTATAGTAATTGTCGTTCTTTCGATCATATAAGCATAATGTGGCTAATAATATGAGTTAGATTGATAATAATAAGAGTAATAAGTATAGTAATTGTCGTTCTATCGATCATATCTGCGTAATATGGCTAATAATATAAGTTAGATTGATAATAATAAGAGTAAGAAGTGAAGTAATTGTCGTTCTATGGATCATATAAGCATAATATGGCTAATAATATGAGTTAGATTGATAATAATAAGAGTAATAAGTATAGTAATTGTCGTTCTATCGATCATATCTACATAATATGGTTAATAATATGAGTTAGATTGATAATAATAAGAGTAATAAGTATAGTAATTGTCGTTCTATCAATCATATCTGCATAATATGGTTAATAATATGAGTTAGATTGATTATAATAAGAGTAATGAGTATAGTAATTGTCGTTCTATCGATCATATAAGCATAATATGGCTAATAATATGAGTTAGATTGATAATAATAAGAGTAATGAGTATAGTAATTGTCGTTCTATCGATCATATAAGCATAATGTGGCTATTAATATGAGTTAGATTGATAATAGTGAGTGTAATAAGTATAGTAATTGTCGCTCTATCGATCATATAAGCACAATATGGCTAATAATATGAGTTAGATTGATAATAATAAGAGTAATGAGTATAGTAATTGTCGTTCTATCGATCATATAGGCATAATATGGCTAATAATCTGAGTTAGATTGATAACAGTGGGTGCAATAAGTATAGTAATTGTCGTTCTATCGATCATATAAGCATAATATGGCTAATAACATGAGTTAGATTGATAATAATAAGAGTAATAAGTACAGTAATTGTCGTTCTATCGATCATATAAGCATAATGTGGCTAATAATATGAATTAGATTGATAATAATAAGAGTAATAAGTATAGTAATAGTCGTTCTATCGATCATATAAGCACAATATGGCTAATAATATAAGTTAGATTGATAATAATAAGAGTAAGAAGTATAGTAGTTGTCGTTCTATGGATCATATAAGCATAATATGGCTAATAATATGAGTTAGATTGATAATAATAAGAGTAATAAGTATAGTAATTGTCGTTCTATCGATCATATAAGCATAATGTGGCTAATAAAATGAGTTAGATAGATAATAATAAGAGTAATAAGTATAGTAATTGTCGTTCTATCGATCATATCTGCATAATATGGTTAATAATATGAGTTAGATTGATAATAATAAGAGTAATAAGTATAGTAATTGTCGTTCTATCGATCATATCTGCATAATATGGTTAATAATATGAGTTAGATTGATTATTATAAGAGTAATGAGTATAGTAATTGTCGTTCTATCGATCATATAAGCATAATATGGCTAATAATATGAGTTAGATTGATAATAATAAGAGTAATGAGTATAGTAATTGTCGTTCTATCGATCATATAAGCATAATGTGGCTAATAATATGAGTTAGATTGATAATAATAAGAGTAATAAGTATAGTAATAGTCGTTCTGTCGATCATATAAGCACAATATGGCTAATAATATAAGTTAGATTGATAATAATAAGAGTAAGAAGTGAAGTAATTGTCGTTCTATGGATCATATAAGCATAATATGGCTAATAATATGAGTTAGATTGATAATAATAAGAGTAATAAGTATAGTAATTGTCGTTCTATCGATCATATAAGCATAATGTGGCTAATAATATGAGTTAGATTGATAATAATAAGAGTAATAAGTATAGTAATTGTCGTTCTATCGATCATATCTACATAATATGGTTAATAATATGAGTTAGATTGACAATAATAAGAGTAATAAGTATAGTAATTGTCGTTCTATCAATCATATCTGCATAATATGGTTAATAATATGAGTTAGATTGATTATAATAAGAGTAATGAGTATAGTAATTGTCGTTCTATCGATCATATAAGCATAATATGGCTAATAATATGAGTTAGATTGATAATAATAAGAGTAATGAGTATAGTAATTGTCGTTCTATCGATCATATAAGCATAATATGGCTAATAATCTGAGTTAGATTGATAACAGTGAGTGCAATAAGTATAGTAATTGTCGTTCTATCGATCATATAAGCATAATGTGGCTAATAATATGAGTTAGATTGATAATAATAAGAGTAATGAGTATAGTAATTGTCGTTCTATCGATCCTATATGCATAATGTGGCTAATAATATGAGTTAGATTGATAATAATAAGAGTAATAAGTATAGTAATTGTCGTTCTATCGATCATATCTACATAATATGGTTAATAATATGAGTTAGATTGATAATAATAAGAGTAATAAGTATAGTAATTGTCGTTCTATCGATCATATAAGCATAATGTGGCTAATAATATGAGTTAGATAGATAATAATAAGAGTAATAAGTATAGTAATTGTCGTTCTATCGATCATATCTGCATAATATGGTTAATAATATGAGTTAGATTGATCATAATAAGAGTAATAAGTATAGTAATTGTCGTTCTATCGATCATATAAGCATAATATGGCTAATAATCTGAGTTAGATTGATAACAGTGAGTGCAATAAGTATAGTAATTGTCGTTCTATCGATCATATAAGCATAATGTGGCTAATAATATGAGTTAGATTAATAACAGTGAGTGTAACAAGTACAGTAATTGTCGTTCTATCGATCATATAAGCATAATATGGCTAATAATATGAGTTAGATTGATAATAATAAGAGTAATGAGTATAGTAATTGTCGTTCTATCGATCATATAAGCATAATATGGCTAATAATATGAGTTAGATTGATAATAATAAGAGTAATAAGTATAGTAATTGTCGTTCTATCGACCATATAAGCATAATGTGGCTAATAATATGAGTTAGATTGATAATAATAAGAGTAATAAGTATAGTAATAGTCGTTCTATCGATCATATAAGCACAATATGGCTAATAATATAAGTTAGATTGATAATAATAAGAGTAAGAAGTATAGTAATTGTCGTTCTATCGATCATATCTGCATAATATGCCTAATAATCTGAGTTAGATTGATAACAGTGAGTGCAATAAGTATAGTAATTGTCGTTCTATCGATCATATAAGCATAATGTGGCTAATAATATGAGTTACATTGATAACAGTGAGTGTAATAAGTACAGTAATTGTCGTTCTATCGATCATATAAGCACAATATGGCTAATAATATGAGTTAGATTGATAATAATAAGAGTAATAAGTATAGTAATTGTCGTTCTATCGGTCATATAACCATAATATGGCTAATAATATGGGTTAGATTGATAATAATAAGAGTAATAAGTATAGTAATTGTCGTACTATCGATCATATCTGCATAATATGGTTAATAATATGAGTTAGATTGATAATAATAGGAGTAATGAGTATAGTAATTGTCGTATTATCGATCATATAAGCATAATATGGCTAATAGTATGGGTTAGATTGATAATTATAAGAGTAATGAATATAGTAATTGTCGTTCTATCAATCATATAAGCATAATAAGGCTAATAATATGAGTTAGATTGATAATAATAAGAGTAATGAGTATAGTAATTGTCGTTCTATCGACCATATAAGCATAATGTGGCTAATAATATGAGTTAGATTGATAATAATAAGAGTAATAAGTATAGTAATAGTCGTTCTGTCGATCATATAAGCACAATATGGCTAATAATATAAGTTAGATTGATAATAATAAGAGTAAGAAGTGAAGTAATTGTCGTTCTATGGATCATATAAGCATAATATGGCTAATAATATGAGTTAGATTGATAATAATAAGAGTAATAAGTATAGTAATTGTCGTTCTATCGATCATATAAGCATAATGTGGCTAATAATATGAGTTAGATTGATAATAATAAGAGTAATAAGTATAGTAATTGTCGTTCTATCGATCATATCTACATAATATGGTTAATAATATGAGTTAGATTGACAATAATAAGAGTAATAAGTATAGTAATTGTCGTTCTATCAATCATATCTGCATAATATGGTTAATAATATGAGTTAGATTGATTATAATAAGAGTAATGAGTATAGTAATTGTCGTTCTATCGATCATATAAGCATAATATGGCTAATAATATGAGTTAGATTGATAATAATAAGAGTAATGAGTATAGTAATTGTCGTTCTATCGATCATATAAGCATAATATGGCTAATAATCTGAGTTAGATTGATAACAGTGAGTGCAATAAGTATAGTAATTGTGGTTCTATCGATCATATAAGCATAATGTGGCTAATAATATGAGTTAGATTGATAACAGTGAGTGTAACAAGTACAGTAATTGTGGTTCTATCGATCATATAAGCATAATATGGCTAATAACATGAGTTAGATTGATAATAATAAGAGTAATGAGTATAGTAATTGTCGTTCTATCGATCATATAAGCATAATATGGCTAATAATCTGAGTTAGATTGATAACAGTGAGTGCAATAAGTATAGTAATTGTCGTTCTATCGATCATATAAGCATAATGTGGCTAATAATATGAGTTAGATTGATAACAGTGAGTGTAACAAGTACAGTAATTGTGGTTCTATCGATCATATAAGCATAATATGGCTAATAACATGAGTTAGATTGATAATAATAAGAGTAATGAGTATAGTAATTGTCGTTCTATCGATCATATAGGCATAATATGGCTAATAATCTGAGTTAGATTGATAACAGTGGGTGCAATAAGTATAGTAATTGTCGTTCTATCGATCATATAAGCATAATAAGGCTAATAATATGAGTTAGATTGATAATAATAAGAGTAATAAGTATAGTAATAGTATTTCTATCGATCATATAAGCACAATATGGCTAATAATATAAGTTAGATTGATAATAATAAGAGTAAGAAGTATAGTAATAGTCGTTCTATCGATCATATAAGCACAATATGGCTAATAATATAAGTTACATTGATAATAATAAGAGTAATAAGTATAGTAATTGTCGTTCTATCGATCATATAAGCATAATGTGGCTAATAATATGAGTTAGATTGATAATAATAAGAGTAATGAGTATAGTAATTGTCGTATTATCGATCATATAAGCATAATATGGCTAATAGTATGGGTTAGATTGATAATTATAAGAGTAATGAGTATAGTAATTGTCGTTCTATCGGTCATATAACCATAATATGGCTAATAATATGAGTTAGATTGATAATAATAAGAGTAATGAGTGTAGTAATTGTCGTTCTATCAATTATATAAGCATAATATGGCTAATAATATGAGTTAGATTGAAAATAATAAGAGTAATAAGTATAGTAATTGTCGTTCTATCGATCATATCTGCGTAATATTGCTAATAATATGAGTTAGATTGATAATAGTGAGTGTAATCAGTATAGTAATTGTCGTCCTATCGATCATATAAGCACAATACGGCTAATGATATGAGTTAGATTGATAATAGTGAGTGTAATAAGTATAGTAATTGCCGTACTCTCGATCATATCTGCATAATATGGCTAATAATATGAGCTAGATTGATAATAATAAGAGTAATAAGTACAGTAATTGTCGTTCTATCGATCATATAAGCATAATATTGCTAATAATATGAGTTAGATTGATAATAATAAGAGTAATGAGTATAGTAATTGTCGTTCTATCGATCATATAAGCATAATATGCCTAATAATCTGAGTTAGATTGATAACAGTGAGTGCAATAAGTATAGTAATTGTCGTTCTATCGATCATATAAGCATAATGTGGCTAATAATATGAGTTAGATTGATAATAGTGAGTGTAATAAGTATAGTAATTGTCGCTCTATCGATCATATAAGCACAATATGGCTAATAATATGAGTTAGATTGATAATAATAAGAGTAATGAGTATAGTAATTGTCGTTCTATCGATCATATAGGCATAATATGGCTAATAATCTGAGTTAGATTGATAACAGTGGGTGCAATAAGTATAGTAATTGTCGTTCTATCGATCATATAAGCGTAATATGGCTAATAACATGAGTTAGATTGATAATAATAAGAGTAATAAGTATAGTAATTGTCGTTCTATCGATCATATCTGCATAATATGGTTAATAATATGAGTTAGATTGATAATAATAAGAGTAATGAGTATAGTAATTGTCGTATTATCGAGCATATAAGCATAATATGGCTAATAGTATGGGTTAGATTGATAATTATAAGAGTAATGAGTATAGTAATTGTCGTTCTATCGGTCATATAACCATAGTATGGCTAATAATATGAGTTAGATTGATAATAATAAGAGTAATGAGTGTAGTAATTGTCGTTCTATCGATCATATAAGCATAATGTGGCTAATAATATGAGTTAGATTGATAATAATAAGAGTAATAAGTATAGTAATTGTCGTTCTATCGATCATATCTGCATAATATGGTTAATAATATGAGTTAGATTGATAATAATGAGAGTAATAAGTATAGTAATTGTCGTTCTATCGATCATATCTGCATAATATGGTTAATAATATGAGTTAGATTGATTATAATAAGAGTAATGAGTATAGTAATCGTCGTTCTATCGATCATATAAGCATAATATGGCTAATAATATGAGTTAGATTGATAATAATAAGAGTAATAAGTATAGTAATTGTCGTTCTATCGATCATATCTGCATAATATGGTTAATAATATGAGTTAGATTGATAATAATAAGAGTAATGAGTATAGTAATTGTCGTATTATCGATCATATAAGCATAATATGGCTAATAGTATGGGTTAGATTGATAATTATAAGAGTAATGAGTATAGTAATTGTCGTTCTATCGGTCATATAACCATAATATGGCTAATAATATGAGTTAGATTGATAATAATAAGAGTAATGAGTGTAGTAATTGTCGTTCTATCAATTATATAAGCATAATATGGCTAATAATATGAGTTAGATTGAAAATAATAAGAGTAATAAGTATAGTAATTGTCGTTCTATCGATCATATCTGCGTAATATGGCTAATAATATGAGTTAGATTGATAATAGTGAGTGTAATCAGTATAGTAATTGTCGTCCTATCGATCATATAAGCACAATATGGCTAATGATATGAGTTAGATTGATAATAGTGAGTGTAATAAGTATAGTAATTGCCGTACTCTCGATCATATCTGCATAATATGGCTAATAATATGAGCTAGATTGATAATAATAAGAGTAATAAGTACAGTAATTGTCGTTCTATCGATCATATAAGCATAATATTGCTAATAATATGAGTTAGATTGATAATAATAAGAGTAATGAGTATAGTAATTGTCGTTCTATCGATCATATAAGCATAATATGCCTAATAATCTGAGTTAGATTGATAACAGTGAGTGCAATAAGTATAGTAATTGTCGTTCTATCGATCATATAAGCATAATGTGGCTAATAATATGAGTTAGATTGATAATAGTGAGTGTAATAAGTATAGTAATTGTCGCTCTATCGATCATATAAGCACAATATGGCTAATAATATGAGTTAGATTGATAATAATAAGAGTAATGAGTATAGTAATTGTCGTTCTATCGATCATATAGGCATAATATGGCTAATAATCTGAGTTAGATTGATAACAGTGGGTGCAATAAGTATAGTAATTGTCGTTCTATCGATCATATAAGCGTAATATGGCTAATAACATGAGTTAGATTGATAATAATAAGAGTAATAAGTATAGTAATTGTCGTTCTATCGATCATATCTGCATAATATGGTTAATAATATGAGTTAGATTGATAATAATAAGAGTAATGAGTATAGTAATTGTCGTATTATCGAGCATATAAGCATAATATGGCTAATAGTATGGGTTAGATTGATAATTATAAGAGTAATGAGTATAGTAATTGTCGTTCTATCGGTCATATAACCATAGTATGGCTAATAATATGAGTTAGATTGATAATAATAAGAGTAATGAGTGTAGTAATTGTCGTTCTATCGATCATATAAGCATAATACGGCTAATAATATGAGTTAGATTGAAAATAATAAGAGTAATGAGTATAGTAATTGTCGTTCTATCGATCATATAAGCATAATATGCCTAATAATCTGAGTTAGATTGATAACAGTGAGTGCAATAAGTATAGTAATTGTCGTTCTATCGATCATATAAGCATAATGTGGCTAATAATATGAGTTACATTGATAACAGTGAGTGTAATAAGTACAGTAATTGTCGTTCTATCGATCATATAAGCACAATATGGCTAATAATATGAGTTAGATTGATAATGATAAGAGTAATAAGTATAGTAATTTTCGTTCTATCGGTCATATAACCATAATATGGCTAATAATATGGGTTAGATTGATAATAATAAGAGTAATAAGTATAGTAATTGTCGTACTATCGATCATATCTGCATAATATGGTTAATAATATGAGTTAGATTGATAATAATAAGAGTAATGAGTATAGTAATTGTCGTATTATCGATCATATAAGCATAATATGGCTAATAGTATGGGTTAGATTGATAATTATAAGAGTAATGAGTATAGTAATTGTCGTTCTATCAATCATATAAGCATAATAAGGCTAATAATATGAGTTAGATTGATAATAATAAGAGTAATGAGTATAGTAATTGTCGTTCTATCGATCATATAAGCATAATGTGGCTAATAATATGAGTTAGATTGATAATAATAAGAGTAATAAGTATAGTAATAGTCGTTCTATCGATCATATAAGCACAATATGGCTAATAATATAAGTTAGATTGATAATAATAAGAGTAAGAAGTGAAGTAATTGTCGTTCTATGGATCATATAAGCATAATATGGCTAATAATATGAGTTAGATTGATAATAATAAGAGTAATGAGTATAGTAATTGTCGTTCTATCGATCATATAAGCATAATATGGCTAATAATCTGAGTTAGATTGATAACAGTGAGTGCAGTAAGTATAGTAATTGTCGTTCTATCGATCATATAAGCATAATGTGGCTAATAATATGAGTTAGATTGATAACAGTGAGTGTAACAAGTACAGTAATTGTGGTTCTATCGATCATATAAGCATAATATGGCTAATAACATGAGTTAGATTGATAATAATAAGAGTAATAAGTATAGTAATTGTCGTTCTATCGATCATATAGGCATAATATGGCTAATAATCTGAGTTAGATTGATAACAGTGGGTGCAATAAGTATAGTAATTGTCGTTCTATCGATCATATAAGCATAATAAGGCTAATAATATGAGTTAGATTGACAATAATAAGAGTAATAAGTATAGTAATAGTCGTTCTATCGATCATATAAGCACAATATGGCTAATAATATAAGTTACATTGATAATAATAAGAGTAATAAGTATAGTAATTGTCGTTCTATCGATCATATAAGCATAATATTGCTAATAATATGAGTTAGATTGATAATAATAAGAGTAATGAGTATAGTAATTGTCGTTCTATCGATCATATAAGCATAATATGCCTAATAATCTGAGTTAGATTGATAACAGTGGGTGCAATAAGTATAGTAATTGTCGTTCTATCGATCATATAAGCATAATATGGCTAATAACATGAGTTAGATTGATTATAATAAGAGTAATAAGTACAGTAATTGTCGTTCTATCGATCATATAAGCATAATGTGGCTAATAATATGAATTAGATTGATAATAATAAGAGTAATAAGTATAGTAATAGTCGTTCTATCGATCATATAAGCACAATATGGCTAATAATATAAGTTAGATTGATAATAATAAGAGTAAGAAGTATAGTAATTGTCGTTCTATCGATCATATCTGCATAATATGCCTAATAATCTGAGTTAGATTGATAACAGTGAGTGCAATAAGTATAGTAATTGTCGTTCTATCGATCATATAAGCATAATGTGGCTAATAATATGAGTTACATTGATAACAGTGAGTGTAATAAGTACAGTAATTGTCGTTCTATCGATCATATAAGCACAATATGGCTAATAATATGAGTTAGATTGATATTAATAAGAGTAATAAGTATAGTAATTGTCGTTCTATCGGTCATATAACCATAATATGGCTAATAATATGGGTTAGATTGATAATAATAAGAGTAATAAGTATAGTAATTGTCGTTCTATCGATCATATAAGCATAATGTGGCTAATAATATGAGTTAGATTGATAATAATAAGAGTAATAAGTATAGTAATTGTCGTTCTATCGATCATATCTACATAATATGGTTAATAATATGAGTTAGATTGACAATAATAAGAGTAATAAGTATAGTAATTGTCGTTCTATCAATCATATCTGCATAATATGGTTAATAATATGAGTTAGATTGATTATAATAAGAGTAATGAGTATAGTAATTGTCGTTCTATCGATCATATAAGCATAATATGGCTAATAATATGAGTTAGATTGATAATAATAAGAGTAATGAGTATAGTAATTGTCGTTCTATCGATCATATAAGCATAATATGGCTAATAATCTGAGTTAGATTGATAACAGTGAGTGCAATAAGTATAGTAATTGTGGTTCTATCGATCATATAAGCATAATGTGGCTAATAATATGAGTTAGATTGATAACAGTGAGTGTAACAAGTACAGTAATTGTGGTTCTATCGATCATATAAGCATAATATGGCTAATAACATGAGTTAGATTGATAATAATAAGAGTAATGAGTATAGTAATTGTCGTTCTATCGATCATATAAGCATAATATGGCTAATAATCTGAGTTAGATTGATAACAGTGAGTGCAATAAGTATAGTAATTGTCGTTCTATCGATCATATAAGCATAATGTGGCTAATAATATGAGTTAGATTGATAACAGTGAGTGTAACAAGTACAGTAATTGTGGTTCTATCGATCATATAAGCATAATATGGCTAATAACATGAGTTAGATTGATAATAATAAGAGTAATGAGTATAGTAATTGTCGTTCTATCGATCATATAGGCATAATATGGCTAATAATCTGAGTTAGATTGATAACAGTGGGTGCAATAAGTATAGTAATTGTCGTTCTATCGATCATATAAGCATAATAAGGCTAATAATATGAGTTAGATTGATAATAATAAGAGTAATAAGTATAGTAATAGTATTTCTATCGATCATATAAGCACAATATGGCTAATAATATAAGTTAGATTGATAATAATAAGAGTAAGAAGTATAGTAATAGTCGTTCTATCGATCATATAAGCACAATATGGCTAATAATATAAGTTACATTGATAATAATAAGAGTAA
The DNA here is from genome assembly GCF_050947335.1 of Megachile rotundata. Taxonomy (NCBI): domain Eukaryota; kingdom Metazoa; phylum Arthropoda; class Insecta; order Hymenoptera; family Megachilidae; genus Megachile; species Megachile rotundata. The sequence continues at coordinate 88,351 of NW_027473424.1, forward strand.
TAAGTATAGTAATTGTCGTTCTATCGATCATATAAGCATAATGTGGCTAATAATATGAGTTAGATTGATAATAATAAGAGTAATAAGTATAGTAATTGTCGTTCTATCGATCATATCTGCATAATATGGTTAATAATATGAGTTAGATTGATAATAATGAGAGTAATAAGTATAGTAATTGTCGTTCTATCGATCATATCTGCATAATATGGTTAATAATATGAGTTAGATTGATTATAATAAGAGTAATGAGTATAGTAATCGTCGTTCTATCGATCATATAAGCATAATATGGCTAATAATATGAGTTAGATTGATAATAATAAGAGTAATAAGTATAGTAATTGTCGTTCTATCGATCATATCTGCATAATATGGTTAATAATATGAGTTAGATTGATAATAATAAGAGTAATGAGTATAGTAATTGTCGTATTATCGAGCATATAAGCATAATATGGCTAATAGTATGGGTTAGATTGATAATTATAAGAGTAATGAGTATAGTAATTGTCGTTCTATCGGTCATATAACCATAGTATGGCTAATAATATGAGTTAGATTGATAATAATAAGAGTAATGAGTGTAGTAATTGTCGTTCTATCGATCATATAAGCATAATGTGGCTAATAATATGAGTTAGATTGATAATAATAAGAGTAATAAGTATAGTAATTGTCGTTCTATCGATCATATCTGCATAATATGGTTAATAATATGAGTTAGATTGATAATAATGAGAGTAATAAGTATAGTAATTGTCGTTCTATCGATCATATCTGCATAATATGGTTAATAATATGAGTTAGATTGATTATAATAAGAGTAATGAGTATAGTAATCGTCGTTCTATCGATCATATAAGCATAATATGGCTAATAATATGAGTTAGATTGATAATAATAAGAGTAATAAGTATAGTAATTGTCGTTCTATCGATCATATCTGCATAATATGGTTAATAATATGAGTTAGATTGATAATAATAAGAGTAATGAGTGTAGTAATTGTCGTTCTATCAATTATATAAGCATAATATGGCTAATAATATGAGTTAGATTGAAAATAATAAGAGTAATAAGTATAGTAATTGTCGTTCTATCGATCATATCTGCGTAATATGGCTAATAATATGAGTTAGATTGATAATAGTGAGTGTAATCAGTATAGTAATTGTCGTCCTATCGATCATATAAGCACAATATGGCTAATGATATGAGTTAGATTGATAATAGTGAGTGTAATAAGTATAGTAATTGCCGTACTCTCGATCATATCTGCATAATATGGCTAATAATATGAGCTAGATTGATAATAATAAGAGTAATAAGTACAGTAATTGTCGTTCTATCGATCATATAAGCATAATATTGCTAATAATATGAGTTAGATTGATAATAATAAGAGTAATGAGTATAGTAATTGTCGTTCTATCGATCATATAAGCATAATATGCCTAATAATCTGAGTTAGATTGATAACAGTGAGTGCAATAAGTATAGTAATTGTCGTTCTATCGATCATATAAGCATAATGTGGCTAATAATATGAGTTAGATTGATAATAGTGAGTGTAATAAGTATAGTAATTGTCGCTCTATCGATCATATAAGCACAATATGGCTAATAATATGAGTTAGATTGATAATAATAAGAGTAATGAGTATAGTAATTGTCGTTCTATCGATCATATAGGCATAATATGGCTAATAATCTGAGTTAGATTGATAACAGTGGGTGCAATAAGTATAGTAATTGTCGTTCTATCGATCATATAAGCGTAATATGGCTAATAACATGAGTTAGATTGATAATAATAAGAGTAATAAGTATAGTAATTGTCGTTCTATCGATCATATCTGCATAATATGGTTAATAATATGAGTTAGATTGATAATAATAAGAGTAATGAGTATAGTAATTGTCGTATTATCGAGCATATAAGCATAATATGGCTAATAGTATGGGTTAGATTGATAATTATAAGAGTAATGAGTATAGTAATTGTCGTTCTATCGGTCATATAACCATAGTATGGCTAATAATATGAGTTAGATTGATAATAATAAGAGTAATGAGTGTAGTAATTGTCGTTCTATCGATCATATAAGCATAATATGCCTAATAATCTGAGTTAGATTGATAACAGTGAGTGCAATAAGTATAGTAATTGTCGTTCTATCGATCATATAAGCATAATGTGGCTAATAATATGAGTTACATTGATAACAGTGAGTGTAATAAGTACAGTAATTGTCGTTCTATCGATCATATAAGCACAATATGGCTAATAATATGAGTTAGATTGATAATGATAAGAGTAATAAGTATAGTAATTTTCGTTCTATCGGTCATATAACCATAATATGGCTAATAATATGGGTTAGATTGATAATAATAAGAGTAATAAGTATAGTAATTGTCGTACTATCGATCATATCTGCATAATATGGTTAATAATATGAGTTAGATTGATAATAATAAGAGTAATGAGTATAGTAATTGTCGTATTATCGATCATATAAGCATAATATGGCTAATAGTATGGGTTAGATTGATAATTATAAGAGTAATGAGTATAGTAATTGTCGTTCTATCAATCATATAAGCATAATAAGGCTAATAATATGAGTTAGATTGATAATAATAAGAGTAATGAGTATAGTAATTGTCGTTCTATCGATCATATAAGCATAATGTGGCTAATAATATGAGTTAGATTGATAATAATAAGAGTAATAAGTATAGTAATAGTCGTTCTATCGATCATATAAGCACAATATGGCTAATAATATAAGTTAGATTGATAATAATAAGAGTAAGAAGTGAAGTAATTGTCGTTCTATGGATCATATAAGCATAATATGGCTAATAATATGAGTTAGATTGATAATAATAAGAGTAATGAGTATAGTAATTGTCGTTCTATCGATCATATAAGCATAATATGGCTAATAATCTGAGTTAGATTGATAACAGTGAGTGCAGTAAGTATAGTAATTGTCGTTCTATCGATCATATAAGCATAATGTGGCTAATAATATGAGTTAGATTGATAACAGTGAGTGTAACAAGTACAGTAATTGTGGTTCTATCGATCATATAAGCATAATATGGCTAATAACATGAGTTAGATTGATAATAATAAGAGTAATAAGTATAGTAATTGTCGTTATATCGATCATATAGGCATAATATGGCTAATAATCTGAGTTAGATTGATAACAGTGGGTGCAATAAGTATAGTAATTGTCGTTCTATCGATCATATAAGCATAATAAGGCTAATAATATGAGTTAGATTGACAATAATAAGAGTAATAAGTATAGTAATAGTCGTTCTATCGATCATATAAGCACAATATGGCTAATAATATAAGTTACATTGATAATAATAAGAGTAATAAGTATAGTAATTGTCGTTCTATCGATCATATAAGCATAATATTGCTAATAATATGAGTTAGATTGATAATAATAAGAGTAATGAGTATAGTAATTGTCGTTCTATCGATCATATAAGCATAATATGCCTAATAATCTGAGTTAGATTGATAACAGTGGGTGCAATAAGTATAGTAATTGTCGTTCTATCGATCATATAAGCATAATATGGCTAATAACATGAGTTAGATTGATTATAATAAGAGTAATAAGTACAGTAATTGTCGTTCTATCGATCATATAAGCATAATGTGGCTAATAATATGAATTAGATTGATAATAATAAGAGTAATAAGTATAGTAATAGTCGTTCTATCGATCATATAAGCACAATATGGCTAATAATATAAGTTAGATTGATAATAATAAGAGTAAGAAGTATAGTAATTGTCGTTCTATCGATCATATCTGCATAATATGCCTAATAATCTGAGTTAGATTGATAACAGTGAGTGCAATAAGTATAGTAATTGTCGTTCTATCGATCATATAAGCATAATGTGGCTAATAATATGAGTTACATTGATAACAGTGAGTGTAATAAGTACAGTAATTGTCGTTCTATCGATCATATAAGCACAATATGGCTAATAATATGAGTTAGATTGATATTAATAAGAGTAATAAGTATAGTAATTGTCGTTCTATCGGTCATATAACCATAATATGGCTAATAATATGGGTTAGATTGATAATAATAAGAGTAATAAGTATAGTAATTGTCGTACTATCGATCATATCTGCATAATATGGTTAATAATATGAGTTAGATTGATAATAATAGGAGTAATGAGTATAGTAATTGTCGTATTATCGATCATATAAGCATAATATGGCTAATAGTATGGGTTAGATTGATAATTGTAAGAGTAATGAGTATAGTAATTGTCGTTCTATCGGTCATATAACCATAATATGGCTAATAATATGAGTTAGATTGATAATAATAAGAGTAATGAGTATAGTAATTGTCGTTCTTTCGATCATATAAGCATAATGTGGCTAATAATATGAGTTAGATTGATAATAATAAAAGTAATAAGTATAGTAATTGTCGTTCTATCGATCATATCTGCGTAATATGGCTAATAATATAAGTTAGATTGATAATAATAAGAGTAAGAAGTGAAGTAATTGTCGTTCTATGGATCATATAAGCATAATATGGCTAATAATATGAGTTAGATTGATAATAATAAGAGTAATAAGTATAGTAATTGTCGTTCTATCAATCATATCTGCATAATATGGTTAATAATATGAGTTAGATTGATTATAATAAGAGTAATGAGTATAGTAATTGTCGTTCTATCGATCATATAAGCATAATATGGCTAATAATATGAGTTAGATTGATAATAATAAGAGTAATGAGTATAGTAATTGTCGTTCTATCGATCATATAAGCATAATGTGGCTATTAATATGAGTTAGATTGATAATAGTGAGTGTAATAAGTATAGTAATTGTCGCTCTATCGATCATATAAGCACAATATGGCTAATAATATGAGTTAGATTGATAATAATAAGAGTAATGAGTATAGTAATTGTCGTTCTATCGATCATATAGGCATAATATGGCTAATAATCTGAGTTAGATTGATAACAGTGGGTGCAATAAGTATAGTAATTGTCGTTCTATCGATCATATAAGCATAATATGGCTAATAACATGAGTTAGATTGATAATAATAAGAGTAATAAGTACAGTAATTGTCGTTCTATCGATCATATAAGCATAATGTGGCTAATAATATGAATTAGATTGATAATAATAAGAGTAATAACTATAGTAATAGTCGTTCTATCGATCATATAAGCACAATATGGCTAATAATATAAGTTAGATTGATAATAATAAGAGTAAGAAGTATAGTAGTTGTCGTTCTATGGATCATATAAGCATAATATGGCTAATAATATGAGTTAGATTGATAATAATAAGAGTAATAAGTATAGTAATTGTCGTTCTATCGATCATATAAGCATAATGTGGCTAATAAAATGAGTTAGATAGATAATAATAAGAGTAATAAGTATAGTAATTGTCGTTCTATCGATCATATCTGCATAATATGGTTAATAATATGAGTTAGATTGATAATAATAAGAGTAATAAGTATAGTAATTGTCGTTCTATCGATCATATCTGCATAATATGGTTAATAATATGAGTTAGATTGATTATTATAAGAGTAATGAGTATAGTAATTGTCGTTCTATCGATCATATAAGCATAATATGGCTAATAATATGAGTTAGATTGATAATAATTAGAGTAATGAGTATAGTAATTGTCGTTCTATCGATCATATAAGCATAATATGGCTAATAATCTGAGTTAGATTGATAACAGTGAGTGCAATAAGTATAGTAATTGTCGTTCTATCGATCATATAAGCATAATGTGGCTAATAATATGAGTTACATTGATAACAGTGAGTGTAATAAGTACAGTAATTGTCGTTCTATCGATCATATAAGCACAATATGGCTAATAATATGAGTTAGATTGATATTAATAAGAGTAATAAGTATAGTAATTGTCGTTCTATCGGTCATATAACCATAATATGGCTAATAATATGGGTTAGATTGATAATAATAAGAGTAATAAGTATAGTAATTGTCGTACTATCGATCATATCTGCATAATATGGTTAATAATATGAGTTAGATTGATAATAATAGGAGTAATGAGTATAGTAATTGTCGTATTATCGATCATATAAGCATAATATGGCTAATAGTATGGGTTAGATTGATAATTATAAGAGTAATGAGTATAGTAATTGTCGTTCTATCGGTCATATAACCATAATATGGCTAATAATATGAGTTAGATTGATAATAATAAGAGTAATGAGTATAGTAATTGTCGTTCTTTCGATCATATAAGCATAATGTGGCTAATAATATGAGTTAGATTGATAATAATAAGAGTAATAAGTATAGTAATTGTCGTTCTATCGATCATATCTGCGTAATATGGCTAATAATATAAGTTAGATTGATAATAATAAGAGTAAGAAGTGAAGTAATTGTCGTTCTATGGATCATATAAGCATAATATGGCTAATAATATGAGTTAGATTGATAATAATAAGAGTAATAAGTATAGTAATTGTCGTTCTATCGATCATATCTACATAATATGGTTAATAATATGAGTTAGATTGATAATAATAAGAGTAATAAGTATAGTAATTGTCGTTCTATCAATCATATCTGCATAATATGGTTAATAATATGAGTTAGATTGATTATAATAAGAGTAATGAGTATAGTAATTGTCGTTCTATCGATCATATAAGCATAATATGGCTAATAATATGAGTTAGATTGATAATAATAAGAGTAATGAGTATAGTAATTGTCGTTCTATCGATCATATAAGCATAATGTGGCTATTAATATGAGTTAGATTGATAATAGTGAGTGTAATAAGTATAGTAATTGTCGCTCTATCGATCATATAAGCACAATATGGCTAATAATATGAGTTAGATTGATAATAATAAGAGTAATGAGTATAGTAATTGTCGTTCTATCGATCATATAGGCATAATATGGCTAATAATCTGAGTTAGATTGATAACAGTGGGTGCAATAAGTATAGTAATTGTCGTTCTATCGATCATATAAGCATAATATGGCTAATAACATGAGTTAGATTGATAATAATAAGAGTAATAAGTACAGTAATTGTCGTTCTATCGATCATATAAGCATAATGTGGCTAATAATATGAATTAGATTGATAATAATAAGAGTAATAACTATAGTAATAGTCGTTCTATCGATCATATAAGCACAATATGGCTAATAATATAAGTTAGATTGATAATAATAAGAGTAAGAAGTATAGTAGTTGTCGTTCTATGGATCATATAAGCATAATATGGCTAATAATATGAGTTAGATTGATAATAATAAGAGTAATAAGTATAGTAATTGTCGTTCTATCGATCATATAAGCATAATGTGGCTAATAAAATGAGTTAGATAGATAATAATAAGAGTAATAAGTATAGTAATTGTCGTTCTATCGATCATATCTGCATAATATGGTTAATAATATGAGTTAGATTGATAATAATAAGAGTAATAAGTATAGTAATTGTCGTTCTATCGATCATATCTGCATAATATGGTTAATAATATGAGTTAGATTGATTATTATAAGAGTAATGAGTATAGTAATTGTCGTTCTATCGATCATATAAGCATAATATGGCTAATAATATGAGTTAGATTGATAATAATTAGAGTAATGAGTATAGTAATTGTCGTTCTATCGATCATATAAGCATAATATGGCTAATAATCTGAGTTAGATTGATAACAGTGAGTGCAATAAGTATAGTAATTGTCGTTCTATCGATCATATAAGCATAATGTGGCTAATAATATGAGTTAGATTAATAACAGTGAGTGTAACAAGTACAGTAATTGTCGTTCTATCGATCATATAAGCATAATATGGCTAATAATATGAGTTAGATTGATAATAATAAGAGTAATGAGTATAGTAATTGTCGTTCTATCGATCATATAAGCATAATATGGCTAATAATATGAGTTAGATTGATAATAATAGGAGTAATGAGTATAGTAATTGTCGTATTATCGATCATATAAGCATAATATGGCTAATAGTATGGGTTAGATTGATAATTATAAGAGTAATGAGTATAGTAATTGTCGTTCTATCAATCATATAAGCATAATAAGGCTAATAATATGAGTTAGATTGATAATAATAAGAGTAATGAGTATAGTAATTGTCGTTCTATCGATCATATAAGCATAATGTGGCTAATAATATGAGTTAGATTGATAATAATAAGAGTAATAAGTATAGTAATAGTCGTTCTGTCGATCATATAAGCACAATATGGCTAATAATATAAGTTAGATTGATAATAATAAGAGTAAGAAGTGAAGTAATTGTCGTTCTATGGATCATATAAGCATAATATGGCTAATAATATGAGTTAGATTGATAATAATAAGAGTAATAAGTATAGTAATTGTCGTTCTATCGATCATATAAGCATAATGTGGCTAATAATATGAGTTAGATTGATAATAATAAGAGTAATAAGTATAGTAATTGTCGTTCTATCGATCATATCTACATAATATGGTTAATAATATGAGTTAGATTGACAATAATAAGAGTAATAAGTATAGTAATTGTCGTTCTATCAATCATATCTGCATAATATGGTTAATAATATGAGTTAGATTGATTATAATAAGAGTAATGAGTATAGTAATTGTCGTTCTATCGATCATATAAGCATAATATGGCTAATAATATGAGTTAGATTGATAATAATAAGAGTAATGAGTATAGTAATTGTCGTTCTATCGATCATATAAGCATAATATGGCTAATAATCTGAGTTAGATTGATAACAGTGAGTGCAATAAGTATAGTAATTGTCGTTCTATCGATCATATAAGCATAATGTGGCTAATAATATGAGTTAGATTGATAATAATAAGAGTAATGAGTATAGTAATTGTCGTTCTATCGATCCTATATGCATAATGTGGCTAATAATATGAGTTAGATTGATAATAATAAGAGTAATAAGTATAGTAATTGTCGTTCTATCGATCATATCTACATAATATGGTTAATAATATGAGTTAGATTGATAATAATAAGAGTAATAAGTATAGTAATTGTCGTTCTATCGATCATATAAGCATAATGTGGCTAATAATATGAGTTAGATAGATAATAATAAGAGTAATAAGTATAGTAATTGTCGTTCTATCGATCATATCTGCATAATATGGTTAATAATATGAGTTAGATTGATCATAATAAGAGTAATAAGTATAGTAATTGTCGTTCTATCGATCATATCTGCATAATATGGTTAATAATATGAGTTAGATTGATTATTATAAGAGTAATGGGTATAGTAATTGTCGTTCTATCGATCATATAAGCATAATATGGCTAATAATATGAGTTAGATTGATAATAATTAGAGTAATGAGTATAGTAATTGTCGTTCTATCGATCATATAAGCATAATATGGCTAATAATATGAGTTAGATTGATAATAATAAGAGTAATGAGTATAGTAATTGTCGTTCTATCGATCATATAAGCATAATGTGGCTATTAATATGAGTTAGATTGATAATAGTGAGTGTAATAAGTATAGTAATTGTCGCTCTATCGATCATATAAGCACAATATGGCTAATAATATGAGTTAGATTGATAATAATAAGAGTAATGAGTATAGTAATTGTCGTTCTATCGATCATATAGGCATAATATGGCTAATAATCTGAGTTAGATTGATAACAGTGGGTGCAATAAGTATAGTAATTGTCGTTCTATCGATCATATAAGCATAATATGGCTAATAACATGAGTTAGATTGATAATAATAAGAGTAATAAGTACAGTAATTGTCGTTCTATCGATCATATAAGCATAATGTGGCTAATAATATGAATTAGTTTGATAATAATAAGAGTAATAAGTATAGTAATAGTCGTTCTATCGATCATATAAGCACAATATGGCTAATAATATAAGTTAGATTGATAATAATAAGAGTAAGAAGTATAGTAATTGTCGTTCTATGGATCATATAAGCATAATATGGCTAATAATATGAGTTAGATTGATAATAATAAGAGTAATAAGTATAGTAATTGTCGTTCTATCGATCATATAAGCATAATGTGGCTAATAATATGAGTTAGATAGATAATAATAAGAGTAATAAGTATAGTAATTGTCGTTCTATCGATCATATCTGCATAATATGGTTAATAATATGAGTTAGATTGATCATAATAAGAGTAATAAGTATAGTAATTGTCGTTCTATCGATCATATCTGCATAATATGGTTAATAATATGAGTTAGATTGATTATTATAAGAGTAATGAGTATAGTAATTGTCGTTCTATCGATCATATAAGCATAATATGGCTAATAATATGAGTTAGATTGATAATAATTACAGTAATGAGTATAGTAATTGTCGTTCTATCGATCATATAAGCATAATATGGCTAATAATCTGAGTTAGATTGATAACAGTGAGTGCAATAAGTATAGTAATTGTCGTTCTATCGATCATATAAGCATAATGTGGCTAATAATATGAGTTAGATTGATAACAGTGAGTGTAACAAGTACAGTAATTGTCGTTCTATCGATCATATAAGCATAATATGGCTAATAATATGAGTTAGATTGATAATAATAAGAGTAATGAGTATAGTAATTGTCATTCTATCGATCATATAAGCATAATGTGGCTAATAATATGAGTTAGATTGATAACAGTGAGTGCAATAAGTATAGTAATTGTCGTTCTATCGATCATATAAGCATAATGTGGCTAATAATATGAGTTAGATTGATAATAATAAGAGTAATGAGTATAGTAATTGTCGTTCTACCGATCCTATATGCATAATATGGCTAATAATATGAGTTAGATTGATAATAATAAGAGTAATGAGTATAGTAATTGTCGTTCTATCGATCATATAAGCATAATATGGCTAATAATCTGAGTTAGATTGATAACAGTGAGTGCAATAAGTATAGTAATTGTCGTTCTATCGATCATATAAGCATAATGTGGCTAATAATATGAGTTAGATTGATAATAATAAGAGTAATGAGTATAGTAATTGTCGTTCTATCGATCCTATATGCATAATGTGGCTAATAATATGAGTTAGATTGATAATAATAAGAGTAATAAGTATAGTAATTGTCGTTCTATCGATCATATAAGCATAATGTGGCTAATAATATGAATTAGATTGATAATAATAAGAGTAATAAGTATAGTAATAGTCGTTCTATCGATCATATAAGCACAATATGGCTAATAATATAAGTTAGATTGATAATAATAAGAGTAAGAAGTATAGTAATTGTCGTTCTATGGATCATATAAGCATAATATGGCTAATAATATGAGTTAGATTGATAATAATAAGAGTAATAAGTATAGTAATTGTCGTCCTATCGATCATATAAGCATAATGTGGCTAATAATATGAGTTAGATAGATAATAATAAGAGTAATAAGTATAGTAATTGTCGTTCTATCGATCATATCTGCATAATATGGTTAATAATATGAGTTAGATTGATCATAATAAGAGTAATAAGTATAGTAATTGTCGTTCTATCGATCATATCTGCATAATATGGTTAATAATATGAGTTAGATTGATTATTATAAGAGTAATGAGTATAGTAATTGTCGTTCTATCGATCATATAAGCATAATATGGCTAATAATATGAGTTAGATTGATAATAATTACAGTAATGAGTATAGTAATTGTCGTTCTATCGATCATATAAGCATAATATGGCTAATAATCTGAGTTAGATTGATAACAGTGAGTGCAATAAGTATAGTAATTGTCGTTCTATCGATCATATAAGCATAATGTGGCTAATAATATGAGTTAGATTGATAACAGTGAGTGTAACAAGTACAGTAATTGTCGTTCTATCGATCATATAAGCATAATATGGCTAATAATATGAGTTAGATTGATAATAATAAGAGTAATGAGTATAGTAATTGTCATTCTATCGATCATATAAGCATAATGTGGCTAATAATATGAGTTAGATTGATAATAATAAGAGTAATAAGTATAGTAATTGTCGTTCTATCGATCATATAAGCATAATGTGGCTAATAATATGAGTTAGATTGATAATAATAAGAGTAATAAGTATAGTAATTGTCGTTCTATCGATCATATCTACATAATATGGTTAATAATATGAGTTAGATTGACAATAATAAGAGTAATAAGTATAGTAATTGTCGTTCTATCAATCATATCTGCATAATATGGTTAATAATATGAGTTAGATTGATTATAATAAGAGTAATGAGTATAGTAATTGTCGTTCTATCGATCATATAAGCATAATATGGCTAATAATATGAGTTAGATTGATAATAATAAGAGTAATGAGTATAGTAATTGTCGTTCTATCGATCATATAAGCATAATATGGCTAATAATATGAGTTAGATTGATAATAATAAGAGTAATGAATATAGTAATTGTCGTTCTATCGATCATATAAGCATAATATGGCTAATAATATGAGTTAGATTGATAATAATAGGAGTAATGAGTATAGTAATTGTCGTATTATCGATCATATAAGCATAATATGGCTAATAGTATGGGTTAGATTGATAATTATAAGAGTAATGAGTATAGTAATTGTCGTTCTATCAATCATATAAGCATAATAAGGCTAATAATATGAGTTAGATTGATAATAATAAGAGTAATGAGTATAGTAATTGTCGTTCTATCGACCATATAAGCATAATGTGGCTAATAATATGAGTTAGATTGATAATAATAAGAGTAATAAGTATAGTAATAGTCGTTCTGTCGATCATATAAGCACAATATGGCTAATAATATAAGTTAGATTGATAATAATAAGAGTAAGAAGTGAAGTAATTGTCGTTCTATGGATCATATAAGCATAATATGGCTAATAATATGAGTTAGATTGATAATAATAAGAGTAATAAGTATAGTAATTGTCGTTCTATCGATCATATAAGCATAATGTGGCTAATAATATGAGTTAGATTGATAATAATAAGAGTAATAAGTATAGTAATTGTCGTTCTATCGATCATATCTACATAATATGGTTAATAATATGAGTTAGATTGACAATAATAAGAGTAATAAGTATAGTAATTGTCGTTCTATCAATCATATCTGCATAATATGGTTAATAATATGAGTTAGATTGATTATAATAAGAGTAATGAGTATAGTAATTGTCGTTCTATCGATCATATAAGCATAATATGGCTAATAATATGAGTTAGATTGATAATAATAAGAGTAATGAGTATAGTAATTGTCGTTCTATCGATCATATAAGCATAATATGGCTAATAATCTGAGTTAGATTGATAACAGTGAGTGCAATAAGTATAGTAATTGTCGTTCTATCGATCATATAAGCATAATGTGGCTAATAATATGAGTTAGATTGATAATAATAAGAGTAATGAGTGTAGTAATTGTCGTTCTATCAATCATATAAGCATAATATGGCTAATAATATGAGTTAGATTGATAATAATAAGAGTAATAAGTATAGTAATTGTCGTTCTATCGATCATATCTGCATAATATGGTTAATAATATGAGTTAGATTGATTATAATAAGAGTAATGAGTATAGTAATTGTCGTTCTATCGATCATATAAGCATAATTTGGCTAATAATATGAGTTAGATTGATAATAATAAGAGTAATAAGTATAGTAATTGTCGTTCTATCGATCATATCTGCATAATATGGTTAATAATATGAGTTAGATTGATAATAATAAGAGTAATGAGTATAGTAATTGTCGTATTATCGATCAAATAAGCATAATATGGCTAATAGTATTGGTTAGATTGATAATTATAAGAGTAATGACTATAGTAATTGTCGTTCTATCGGTCATATAACCATAATATGGCTAATAATATGAGTTAGATTGATAATAATAAGAGTAATGAGTGTAGTAATTGTCGTTCTATCAATCATATAAGCATAATATGGCTAATAATATGAGTTAGATTGATAATAATAAGAGTAATAAGTATAGTAATTGTCGTTCTATCGATCATATCTGCGTAATATGGCTAATAATATGAGTTAGATTGATAATAGTGAGTGTAATAAGTATAGTAATTGTCGTCCTATCGATCATATAAGCACAATATGGCTAATGATATGAGTTAGATTGATAATAGTGAGTGTAATAAGTATAGTAATTGCCGTACTCTCGATCATATCTGCATAATATGGCTAATAATATGAGCTAAATTGATAATAATAAGAGTAATAAGTACAGTAATTGTCGTTCTATCGATCATATAAGCATAATATTGCTAATAATATGAGTTAGATTGATAATTTTAAGAGTAATGAGTGTAGTAATTGTCGTTCTATCAATCATATAAGCATAATATGGCTAATAATATGAGTTAGATTGATAATAATAAGAGTAATAAGTATAGTAATTGTCGTTCTATCGATCATATCTGCATAATATGGTTAATAATATGAGTTAGATTGATTATAATAAGAGTAATGAGTATAGTAATTGTCGTTCTATCGGTCATATAACCATAATATGGCTAATAATATGGTTTAGATTGATAATAATAAGAGTAATAAGTATAGTAATTGTCGTACTATCGATCATATCTGCATAATATGGTTAATAATATGAGTTAGATTGATAACAGTGAGTGTAACAAGTACAGTAATTGTCGTTCTATCGATCATATAAGCATAATATGGCTAATAATATGAGTTAGATTGATAATAATAAGAGTAATGAGTATAGTAATTGTCGTTCTATCGATCATATAAGCATAATATGGCTAATAATCTGAGTTAGATTGATAACAGTGAGTGCAATAAGTATAGTAAATGTCGTTCTATCGATCATATAAGCATAATGTGGCTAATAATATGAGTTAGATTGATAATAGTGAGTGTAATAAGTATAGTAATTGTCGCTCTATCGATCATATAAGCACAATATGGCTAATAATATGAGTTAGATTGATAATAATAAGAGTAATGAGTATAGTAATTGTCGTTCTATCGATCATATAGGCATAATATGGCTAATAATCTGAGTTAGATTGATAACAGTGGGTGCAATAAGTATAGTAATTGTTGTTCTATCGATCATATAAGCATAATAAGGCTAATAATATGAGTTAGATTGATAATAATAAGAGTAATAAGTATAGTAATAGTCGTTCTATCGATCATATAAGCACAATATGGCTAATAATATAAGTTACATTGATAATAATAAGAGTAATAAGTATAGTAATTGTCGTTCTATCGATCATATAAGCATAATAAGGCTAATAATATGAGTTAGATTGATAATAATAAGAGTAATAAGTATAGTAATAGTATTTCTATCGATCATATAAGCACAATATGGCTAATAATATAAGTTAGATTGATAATAATAAGAGTAAGAAGTATAGTAATAGTCGTTCTATCAATCATATCTGCATAATATGGTTAATAATATGAGTTAGATTGATAATAATAAGAGTAATAAGTATAGTAATAGTCGTTCTATCGATCATATAAGCACAATATGGCTAATAATATAAGTTACATTGATAATAATAAGAGTAATAAGTATAGTAATTGTCGTTCTATCGATCATATAAGCATAATGTGGCTAATAATATGAGTTAGATTGATAATAGTGAGTGTAATAAGTATAGTAATTGTCGCTCTATCGATCATTTAAGCACAATATGGCTAATAATATGAGTTAGATTGATAATAATAAGAGTAATGAGTATAGTAATTGTCGTTCTATCGATCATATAGGCATAATATGGCTAATAATCTGAGTTAGATTGATAACAGTGGGTGCAATAAGTATAGTAATTGTTGTTCTATCGATCATATAAGCATAATATGGCTAATAATCTGAGTTAGATTGATAACAGTGAGTGCAATAAGTATAGTAAATGTCGTTCTATCGATCATATAAGCATAATGTGGCTAATAATATGAGTTAGATTGATAATAGTGAGTGTAATAAGTATAGTAATTGTCGCTCTATCGATCATATAAGCACAATATGGCTAATAATATGAGTTAGATTGATAATAATAAGAGTAATGAGTATAGTAATTGTCGTTCTATCGATCATATAGGCATAATATGGCTAATAATCTGAGTTAGATTGATAACAGTGGGTGCAATAAGTATAGTAATTGTTGTTCTATCGATCATATAAGCATAATATGGCTAATAGTATGGGTTAGATTGATAATTATAAGAGTAATGAGTATAGTAATGGTCGTTCTATCGATCATATAAGCATAATGTGGCTAATAATATGAGTTAGATTGATAATAATAAGAGTAATAAGTATAGTAATTGTCGTTCTATCGATCATATCTACATAATATGGTTAATAATATGAGTTAGATTGATAATAATAAGAGTAATAAGTATAGTAATTGTCGTTCTATCAATCATATCTGCATAATATGGTTAATAATATGAGTTAGATTGATAATAATAAGAGTAATAAGTATAGTAATAGTCGTTCTATCGATCATATAAGCACAATATGGCTAATAATATAAGTTACATTGATAATAATAAGAGTAATAAGTATAGTAATTGTCGTTCGATCGATCATATAAGCATAATAAGGCTAATAATATGAGTTAGATTGATAATAATAAGAGTAATAAGTATAGTAATAGTATTTCTATCGATCATATAAGCACAATATGGCTAATAATATAAGTTAGATTGATAATAATAAGAGTAAGAAGTATAGTAATAGTCGTTCTATCGATCATATAAGCACAATATGGCTAATAATATAAGTTACATTGATAATAATAAGAGTAATAAGTATAGTAATTGTCGTTCTATCGATCATATAAGCATAATGTGGCTAATAATATGAGTTAGATTGATAATAATAAGAGTAATAAGTATAGTAATTGTCGTTCTATCGATCATATCTGCATAATATGGTTAATAATATGAGTGAGATTGATAATAGTGAGTGTAATAAGTATAGTAATTGCCGTACTCTCGATCATATCTGCATAATATGGCTAATAATATGAGCTAGATTGATAATAATAAGAGTAATAAGTACAGTAATTGTCGTTCTATCGATCATATAAGCATAATGTGGCTAATAATATGAGTTAGATTGATAACAGTGAGTGTAACAAGTACAGTAATTGTGGTTCTATCGATCATATAAGCATAATATGGCTAATAACATGAGTTAGATTGATAATAATAAGAGTAATGAGTATAGTAATTGTCGTTCTATCGATCATATAAGCATAATATGGCTAATAATCTGAGTTAGATTGATAACAGTGAGTGCAATAAGTATAGTAATTGTCGTTCTATCGATCATATAAGCATAATGTGGCTAATAATATGAGTTAGATTGATAATAGTGAGTGTAATAAGTATAGTAATTGTCGCTCTATCGATCATATAAGCACAATATGGCTAATAATATGAGTTAGATTGATAATAATAAGAGTAATGAGTCTAGTAACTGTCGTTCTATCGATCATATAGGCATAATATGGCTAATAATCTGAGTTAGATTGATAACAGTGGGTGCAATAAGTATAGTAATTGTTGTTCTATCGATCATATAAGCATAATATGGCTAATAATCTGAGTTAGATTGATAACAGTGAGTGCAATAAGTATAGTAAATGTCGTTCTATCGATCATATAAGCATAATGTGGCTAATAATATGAGTTAGATTGATAATAGTGAGTGTAATAAGTATAGTAATTGTCGCTCTATCGATCATATAAGCACAATATGGCTAATAATATGAGTTAGATTGATAATAATAAGAGTAATGAGTATAGTAATTGTCGTTCTATCGATCATATAGGCATAATATGGCTAATAATCTGAGTTAGATTGATAACAGTGGGTGCAATAAGTATAGTAATTGTTGTTCTATCGATCATATAAGCATAATATGGCTAATAGTATGGGTTAGATTGATAATTATAAGAGTAATGAGTATAGTAATGGTCGTTCTATCGATCATATAAGCATAATGTGGCTAATAATATGAGTTAGATTGATAATAATAAGAGTAATAAGTATAGTAATTGTCGTTCTATCGATCATATCTACATAATATGGTTAATAATATGAGTTAGATTGATAATAATAAGAGTAATAAGTATAGTAATTGTCGTTCTATCAATCATATCTGCATAATATGGTTAATAATATGAGTTAGATTGATAATAATAAGAGTAATAAGTATAGTAATAGTCGTTCTATCGATCATATAAGCACAATATGGCTAATAATATAAGTTACATTGATAATAATAAGAGTAATAAGTATAGTAATTGTCGTTCGATCGATCATATAAGCATAATAAGGCTAATAATATGAGTTAGATTGATAATAATAAGAGTAATAAGTATAGTAATAGTATTTCTATCGATCATATAAGCACAATATGGCTAATAATATAAGTTAGATTGATAATAATAAGAGTAAGAAGTATAGTAATAGTCGTTCTATCGATCATATAAGCACAATATGGCTAATAATATAAGTTACATTGATAATAATAAGAGTAATAAGTATAGTAATTGTCGTTCTATCGATCATATAAGCATAATGTGGCTAATAATATGAGTTAGATTGATAATAATAAGAGTAATAAGTATAGTAATTGTCGTTCTATCGATCATATCTGCATAATATGGTTAATAATATGAGTTAGATTGATAATAGTGAGTGTAATAAGTATAGTAATTGCCGTACTCTCGATCATATCTGCATAATATGGCTAATAATATGAGCTAGATTGATAATAATAAGAGTAATAAGTACAGTAATTGTCGTTCTATCGATCATATAAGCATAATGTGGCTAATAATATGAGTTAGATTGATAACAGTGAGTGTAACAAGTACAGTAATTGTGGTTCTATCGATCATATAAGCATAATATGGCTAATAACATGAGTTAGATTGATAATAATAAGAGTAATGAGTATAGTAATTGTCGTTCTATCGATCATATAAGCATAATATGGCTAATAATCTGAGTTAGATTGATAACAGTGAGTGCAATAAGTATAGTAATTGTCGTTCTATCGATCATATAAGCATAATGTGGCTAATAATATGAGTTAGATTGATAATAGTGAGTGTAATAAGTATAGTAATTGTCGCTCTATCGATCATATAAGCACAATATGGCTAATAATATGAGTTAGATTGATAATAATAAGAGTAATGAGTCTAGTAATTGTCGTTCTATCGATCATATAGGCATAATATGGCTAATAATCTGAGTTAGATTGATAACAGTGGGTGCAATAAGTATAGTAATTGTCGTTCTATCGATCATATAAGCATAATAAGGCTAATAATATGAGTTAGATTGATAATAATAAGAGTAATAAGTATAGTAATTGTCGTTCTATCGATCATATCTGCATAATATGGTTAATAATATGAGTTAGATTGATAATAATAAGAGTAATAAGTATAGTAATTGTCGTTCTATCGATCATATAAGCACAATATGGCTAATAATATAAGTTACATTGATAATAATAAGAGTAATAAGTATAGTAATTGTCGTTCTATCGATCATATAAGCATAATATTGCTTATGATATGAGTTAGATTGATAATAATAAGAGTAATGAGTATAGTAATTGTCGTTCTACCGATCATATAAGCATAATATGCCTAATAATCTGAGTTAGATTGATAACAGTGAGTGCAATAAGTATAGTAATTGTCGTTCTATCGATCATATAGGCATAATGTGGCTAATAATATGAGTTCGATTGATAATAGTGAGTGTAATAAGTATAGTAATTGCCGCTCTATCGATCATATAAGCACAATATGGCTAATAATATGAGTTAGATTGATAATAATAAGAGTAATGAGTATAGTAATTGTCGTTCTATCGATCATATAAGCATAATGTGGCTAATAATATGAGTTAGATTGATAATAATAAGAGTAATAAGTATAGTAATTGTCGTTCTATCGATCATATCTGCATAATATGGTTAATAATATGAATTAGATTGATAATAATAAGAGTAATAAGTATAGTAATTGTCGTTCTAATGATCATATCTGCATAATATGGTTAATAATATGAGTTAGATTGATTATAATAAGAGTAATGAGTAGTAGTAATTGTCGTTCTATCGATCATATATGCATAATATTGCTAATAGTATGGGTTAGATTGATAATTATAAGAGTAATGAGTATAGTAATTGTCGTTCTATCGGTCATATAACCATAATATGGCTAATAATATGAGTTAGATTGATAATAATAAGAGTAATGAGTGTAGTAATTGTCGTTCTATCAATCATATAAGCATAATATGGTTAATAATATGAGTTAGATTGATAATAATAAGAGTAATGAGTATAGTAATTGTCGTATTATCGATCATATAAGCATAATGTGGCTAATAATATGAGTTCGATTGATAAGAGTGAGTGTAATAAGTATAGTAATTGCCGCTCTATCGATCATATAAGCACAATATGGCTAATAATATGAGTTAGATTGATAATAATAAGAGTAATGAGTATAGTAATTGTCGTTCTATCGATCATATAAGCATAATATGGCTAATAATCTGAGTTAGATTGATAACAGTGAGTGCAATAAGTATAGTAATTGTCGTTCTATCGATCATATAAGCATAATGTGGCTAATAATATGAATTAGATTGATAATAATAAGAGTAATAAGTATAGTAATAGTCGTTCTATCGATCATATAAGCACAATATGGCTAATAATATAAGTTAGATTGATAATAATAAGAGTAATAAGTATAGTAATTGTCGTTCTATCGATCATATCTGCATAATATGGTTAATAATATGAGTTAGATTGATAATAATAAGAGTAATGAGTATAGTAATTGTCGTATTATCGATCATATAAGCATAATATGGCTAATAGTATGGGTTAGATTGATAATTATAAGAGTAATGAGTATAGTAATTGTCGTTCTATCGGTCATATAAGCATAATATGGCTAATAATCTGAGTTAGATTGATAACAGTGAGTGCAATAAGTATAGTAATTGTCGTTCTATCGATCATATAAGCATAATGTGGCTAATAATATGAGTTAGATTGATAACAGTGAGTGTAATAAGTACAGTAATTGTGGTTCTATCGATCATATAAGCATAATATGGCTAATAGTATTGGTTAGATTGATAATTATAAGAGTAATGAGTATAGTAATTGTCGTTCTATCGATCATATAACCATAATATGGCTAATAATATGAGTTAGATTGATAATGATAAGAGTAATGAGTGTAGTAATTGTCGTTCTATCAATCATATAAGCATAATATGGCTAATAATATGAGTTAGATTGATAATAATAAGAGTAATAAGTATAGTAATTGTCGTTCTATCGATCATATCTGCATAATATGGTTAATAATATGAGTTAGATTGATAATAATAAGAGTAATGAGTGTAGTAATTGTCGTTCTATCAATCATATAAGCATAATATGGTTAATAATATGAGTTAGATTGATAATAATAAGAGTAATGAGTATAGTAATTGTCGTATTATCGATCATATAAGCATAATGTGGCTAATAATATGAGTTCGATTGATAATAGTGAGTGTAATAAGTAAAGTAATTGCCGCTCTATCGATCATATAAGCACAATATGGCATAAATATGAGTTAGATTGATAATAATAAGAGTAATGAGTATAGTAATTGTCGTTCTATCGATCATATAAGCATAATATGGCTAATAATCTGAGTTAGATTGATAACAGTGAGTGCAATAAGTATAGTAATTGCCGTTCTATCGATCATATAAGCATAATGTGGCTAATAATATGAGTTAGATTGATAACAGTGAGTGTAATAAGTACAGTAATTGTGGTTCTATCGATCATATAAGCATAATATGGCTAATAGTATTGGCTAGATTGATAATTATAAGAGTAATGAGTATAGTAATTGTCGTTCTATCGATCATATATGCATAATATGGCTAATAGTATGGGTTAGATTGATAATTATAAGAGTAATGAGTATAGTAATTGTCGTTCTATCGGTCATATAACCATAATATGGCTAATAATATGAGTTAGATTGATAATAATAAGAGTAATGAGTGTAGTAATTGTCGTTCTATCAATCATATAAGCATAATATGGCTAATAATATGAGTTAGATTGATAATAATAAGAGTAATAAGTATAGTAATTGGCGTTCTATCGATCATATCTGCGTAATATGGCTAATAATCTGAGTTAGATTGATAATAGTGAGTGTAATAAGTATAGTAATTGTCGTACTCTCGATCATATCTGCATAATATGGCTAATAATATGAGCTAGATTGATAATAATAAGAGTAATAAGTACAGTAATTGTCGTTCTATCGATCATATAAGCATAATATTGCTAATGATATGAGTTAGATTGATAATAATAAGAGTAATGAGTATAGTAATTGTCGTTCTATCGATCATATAAGCATAATATGCCTAATAATCTGAGTTAGATTGATAACAGTGAGTGCAATAAGTATAGTAATTGTCGTTCTATCGATCATATAAGCATAATGTGGCTAATAATATGAGTTAGATTGATAACAGTGAGTGTAATAAGTACAGTAATTGTCGTTCTATCGATCATACAAGCATAATGTGGCTAATAATATGAGTTCGATTGATAATAGTGAGTGTAATAAGTATAGTAATTGCCGCTCTATCGATCATATAAGCACAATATGGCTAATAATATGAGTTAGATTGATAATAATAAGAGTAATGAGTATAGTAATTGTCGTTCTATCGATCATATAAGCATAATGTGGCTAATAATATCAGTTAGATTGATAATAATAAGAGTAATAAGTATAGTAATTGTCGTTCTATCAATCATATCTGCATAATATGGTTAATAATATGAGTTAGATTGATAATAATAAGAGTAATAAGTATAGTAATTGTTGTTCTATCGATCATATCTGCATAATATGGTTAATAATATGAGTTAGATTGATTATAATAAGAGTAATGAGTACAGTAATTGTCGTTCTATCGATCATATATGCATAATATGGCTAATAGTATGGGTTAGATTGATAATTATAAGAGTAATGAGTATAGTAATTGTCGTTCTATCGGTCATATAACCATAATATGGCTAATAATATGAGTTAGATTGATAATAATAAGAGTAATAAGTATAGTAATTGTCGTTCTATCGATCATATCTGCATAATATCGTTAATAATATGAGTTAGATTGATAATAATAAGAGTAATGAGTATAGTAATTGTCGTTCTATCGATCATATAAGCATAATACGGCTAATAATATGAGTTAGATTGAAAATAATAAGAGTAATGAGTATAGTAATTGTCGTTCTATCGATCATATTAGCATAATATGCCTAATAATCTGAGTTAGATTGATAACAGTGAGTGCAATAAGTATAGTAATTGTCGTTCTATCGATCATATAAGCATAATGTGGCTAATAATATGAGTTACATTGATAACAGTGAGTGTAATAAGTACAGTAATTGTCGTTCTATCGATCATATAAGCACAATATGGCTAATAATATGAGTTAGATTGATAATAATAAGAGTAATGAGTATAGTAATTGTCGTTCTATCGGTCATATAACCATAATGTGGCTAATAATATGAATTAGATTGATAATAATAAGAGTAATAAGTATAGTAATAGTCGTTCTATCGATCATATAAGCACAATATGGCTAATAATATAAGTTAGATTGATAATAATAAGAGTAAGAAGTATAGTAATTGTCGTTCTATCGATCATATCTGCATAATATGCCTAATAATCTGAGTTAGATTGATAACAGTGAGTGCAATAAGTATAGTAATTGTCGTTCTATCGATCATATAAGCATAATGTGGCTAATAATATGAGTTACATTGATAACAGTGAGTGTAATAAGTACAGTAATTGTCGTTCTATCGATCATATAAGCACAATATGGCTAATAATATGAGTTAGATTGATAATAATAAGAGTAATAAGTATAGTAATTGTCGTTCTATCGGTCATATAACCATAATATGGCTAATAATATGGGTTAGATTGATAATAATAAGAGTAATAAGTATAGTAATTGTCGTACTATCGATCATATCTGCATAATATGGTTAATAATATGAGTTAGATTGATAATAATAGGAGTAATGAGTATAGTAATTGTCGTATTATCGATCATATAAGCATAATATGGCTAATAGTATGGGTTAGATTGATAATTATAAGAGTAATGAATATAGTAATTGTCGTTCTATCAATCATATAAGCATAATAAGGCTAATAATATGAGTTAGATTGATAATAATAAGAGTAATGAGTATAGTAATTGTCGTTCTATCGATCATATAAGCATAATGTGGCTAATAATATGAGTTAGATTGATAATAATAAGAGTAATAAGTATAGTAATTGTCGTTCTATCGATCATATCTACATAATATGGTTAATAATATGAGTTAGATTGACAATAATAAGAGTAATAAGTATAGTAATTGTCGTTCTATCAATCATATCTGCATAATATGGTTAATAATATGAGTTAGATTGATTATAATAAGAGTAATGAGTAT
Organism: Megachile rotundata; assembly: GCF_050947335.1. Classification (NCBI taxonomy): domain Eukaryota; kingdom Metazoa; phylum Arthropoda; class Insecta; order Hymenoptera; family Megachilidae; genus Megachile; species Megachile rotundata. Next base: position 113,092 of record NW_027473424.1, read on the forward strand.
AGTAATTGTCGTTCTATCGATCATATAAGCATAATATGGCTAATAATATGAGTTAGATTGATAATAATAAGAGTAATGAGTATAGTAATTGTCGTTCTATCGATCATATAAGCATAATATGGCTAATAATCTGAGTTAGATTGATAACAGTGAGTGCAATAAGTATAGTAATTGTGGTTCTATCGATCATATAAGCATAATGTGGCTAATAATATGAGTTAGATTGATAACAGTGAGTGTAACAAGTACAGTAATTGTGGTTCTATCGATCATATAAGCATAATATGGCTAATAACATGAGTTAGATTGATAATAATAAGAGTAATGAGTATAGTAATTGTCGTTCTATCGATCATATAGGCATAATATGGCTAATAATCTGAGTTAGATTGATAACAGTGGGTGCAATAAGTATAGTAATTGTCGTTCTATCGATCATATAAGCATAATAAGGCTAATAATATGAGTTAGATTGATAATAATAAGAGTAATAAGTATAGTAATAGTCGTTCTATCGATCATATAAGCACAATATGGCTAATAATATAAGTTACATTGATAATAATAAGAGTAATAAGTATAGTAATTGTCGTTCTATCGATCATATAAGCATAATAAGGCTAATAATATGAGTTAGATTGATAATAATAAGAGTAATAAGTATAGTAATAGTATTTCTATCGATCATATAAGCACAATATGGCTAATAATATAAGTTAGATTGATAATAATAAGAGTAAGAAGTATAGTAATAGTCGTTCTATCGATCATATAAGCACAATATGGCTAATAATATAAGTTACATTGATAATAATAAGAGTAATAAGTATAGTAATTGTCGTTCTATCGATCATATAAGCATAATGTGGCTAATAATATGAGTTAGATTGATAATAATAAGAGTAATAAGTATAGTAATTGTCGTTCTATCGATCATATCTGCATAATATGGTTAATAATATGAGTTAGATTGATTATAATAAGAGTAATGAGTATAGTAATCGTCGTTCTATCGATCATATAAGCATAATATGGCTAATAATATGAGTTAGATTGATAATAATAAGAGTAATAAGTATAGTAATTGTCGTTCTATCGATCATATCTGCATAATATGGTTAATAATATGAGTTAGATTGATAATAATAAGAGTAATAAGTATAGTAATAGTCGTTCTATCGATCATATAAGCACAATATGGCTAATAATATAAGTTACATTGATAATAATAAGAGTAATAAGTATAGTAATTGTCGTTCTATCGATCATATAGGCATAATATGGCTAATAATCTGAGTTAGATTGATAACAGTGGGTGCAATAAGTATAGTAATTGTCGTTCTATCGATCATATAAGCATAATAAGGCTATTAATATGAGTTAGATTGATAATAATAAGAGTAGTAAGTATAGTAGTTGTCGTTCTATGGATCATATAAGCATAATATGGCTAATAATATGAGTTAGATTGATAATAATAAGAGTAATAAGTATAGTAATTGTCGTTCTATCGATCATATAAGCATAATGTGGCTAATAATATGAGTTAGATTGATAATAATAAGAGTAATAAGTATAGTAATTGTCGTTCTATCGATCATATCTGCATAATATGGTTAATAATATGAGTTAGATTGATAATAATAAGAGTAATAAGTATAGTAATTGTCGTTCTATCGATCATATCTGCATAATATGGTTAATAATATGAGTTAGATTGATTATAATAAGAGTAATGAGTATAGTAATTGTCGTTCTATCGATCATATATGCATAATATGGCTAATAGTATGGGTTAGATTGATAATTATAAGAGTAATGAGTATAGTAATTGTCGTTCTATCGGTCATATAACCATAATATGGCTAATAATATGAGTTAGATTGATAATAATAAGAGTAATGAGTGTAGTAATTGTCGTTCTATCAATCATATAAGCATAATATGGCTAATAATATGAGTTAGATTGATAATAATAAGAGTAATAAGTATAGTAATTGGCGTTCTATCGATCATATCTGCGTAATATGGCTAATAATCTGAGTTAGATTGATAATAGTGAGTGTAATAAGTATAGTAATTGTCGTACTCTCGATCATATCTGCATAATATGGCTAATAATATGAGCTAGATTGATAATAATAAGAGTAATAAGTACAGTAATTGTCGTTCTATCGATCATATAAGCATAATATTGCTAATGATATGAGTTAGATTGATAATAATAAGAGTAATGAGTATAGTAATTGTCGTTCTATCGATCATATAAGCATAATATGCCTAATAATCTGAGTTAGATTGATAACAGTGAGTGCAATAAGTATAGTAATTGTCGTTCTATCGATCATATAAGCATAATGTGGCTAATAATATGAGTTAGATTGATAACAGTGAGTGTAATAAGTACAGTAATTGTCGTTCTATCGATCATATAAGCATAATGTGGCTAATAATATGAGTTCGATTGATAATAGTGAGTGTAATAAGTATAGTAATTGCCGCTCTATCGATCATATAAGCACAATATGGCTAATAATATGAGTTAGATTGATAATAATAAGAGTAATGAGTATAGTAATTGTCGTTCTATCGATCATATAAGCATAATGTGGCTAATAATATCAGTTAGATTGATAATAATAAGAGTAATAAGTATAGTAATTGTCGTTCTATCAATCATATCTGCATAATATGGTTAATAATATGAGTTAGATTGATAATAATAAGAGTAATAAGTATAGTAATTGTTGTTCTATCGATCATATCTGCATAATATGGTTAATAATATGAGTTAGATTGATTATAATAAGAGTAATGAGTACAGTAATTGTCGTTCTATCGATCATATATGCATAATATGGCTAATAGTATGGGTTAGATTGATAATTATAAGAGTAATGAGTATAGTAATTGTCGTTCTATCGGTCATATAACCATAATATGGCTAATAATATGAGTTAGATTGATAATAATAAGAGTAATAAGTATAGTAATTGTCGTTCTATCGATCATATCTGCATAATATCGTTAATAATATGAGTTAGATTGATAATAATAAGAGTAATGAGTATAGTAATTGTCGTTCTATCGATCATATAAGCATAATACGGCTAATAATATGAGTTAGATTGAAAATAATAAGAGTAATGAGTATAGTAATTGTCGTTCTATCGATCATATAAGCATAATATGCCTAATAATCTGAGTTAGATTGATAACAGTGAGTGCAATAAGTATAGTAATTGTCGTTCTATCGATCATATAAGCATAATGTGGCTAATAATATGAGTTACATTGATAACAGTGAGTGTAATAAGTACAGTAATTGTCGTTCTATCGATCATATAAGCATAATATGGCTAATAATATGAGTTAGATTGATAATAATAAGAGTAATAAGTATAGTAATTGTCGTTCTATCGACCATATAAGCATAATGTGGCTAATAATATGAGTTAGATTGATAATAATAAGAGTAATAAGTATAGTAATAGTCGTTCTATCGATCATATAAGCACAATATGGCTAATAATATAAGTTAGATTGATAATAATAAGAGTAAGAAGTATAGTAATTGTCGTTCTATCGATCATATCTGCATAATATGCCTAATAATCTGAGTTAGATTGATAACAGTGAGTGCAATAAGTATAGTAATTGTCGTTCTATCGATCATATAAGCATAATGTGGCTAATAATATGAGTTACATTGATAACAGTGAGTGTAATAAGTACAGTAATTGTCGTTCTATCGATCATATAAGCACAATATGGCTAATAATATGAGTTAGATTGATAATAATAAGAGTAATAAGTATAGTAATTGTCGTTCTATCGGTCATATAACCATAATATGGCTAATAATATGGGTTAGATTGATAATAATAAGAGTAATAAGTATAGTAATTGTCGTACTATCGATCATATCTGCATAATATGGTTAATAATATGAGTTAGATTGATAATAATAGGAGTAATGAGTATAGTAATTGTCGTATTATCGATCATATAAGCATAATATGGCTAATAGTATGGGTTAGATTGATAATTATAAGAGTAATGAATATAGTAATTGTCGTTCTATCAATCATATAAGCATAATAAGGCTAATAATATGAGTTAGATTGATAATAATAAGAGTAATGAGTATAGTAATTGTCGTTCTATCGACCATATAAGCATAATGTGGCTAATAATATGAGTTAGATTGATAATAATAAGAGTAATAAGTATAGTAATAGTCGTTCTGTCGATCATATAAGCACAATATGGCTAATAATATAAGTTAGATTGATAATAATAAGAGTAAGAAGTGAAGTAATTGTCGTTCTATGGATCATATAAGCATAATATGGCTAATAATATGAGTTAGATTGATAATAATAAGAGTAATAAGTATAGTAATTGTCGTTCTATCGATCATATAAGCATAATGTGGCTAATAATATGAGTTAGATTGATAATAATAAGAGTAATAAGTATAGTAATTGTCGTTCTATCGATCATATCTACATAATATGGTTAATAATATGAGTTAGATTGACAATAATAAGAGTAATAAGTATAGTAATTGTCGTTCTATCAATCATATCTGCATAATATGGTTAATAATATGAGTTAGATTGATTATAATAAGAGTAATGAGTATAGTAATTGTCGTTCTATCGATCATATAAGCATAATATGGCTAATAATATGAGTTAGATTGATAATAATAAGAGTAATGAGTATAGTAATTGTCGTTCTATCGATCATATAAGCATAATATGGCTAATAATCTGAGTTAGATTGATAACAGTGAGTGCAATAAGTATAGTAATTGTGGTTCTATCGATCATATAAGCATAATGTGGCTAATAATATGAGTTAGATTGATAACAGTGAGTGTAACAAGTACAGTAATTGTGGTTCTATCGATCATATAAGCATAATATGGCTAATAACATGAGTTAGATTGATAATAATAAGAGTAATGAGTATAGTAATTGTCGTTCTATCGATCATATAAGCATAATATGGCTAATAATCTGAGTTAGATTGATAACAGTGAGTGCAATAAGTATAGTAATTGTCGTTCTATCGATCATATAAGCATAATGTGGCTAATAATATGAGTTAGATTGATAACAGTGAGTGTAACAAGTACAGTAATTGTGGTTCTATCGATCATATAAGCATAATATGGCTAATAACATGAGTTAGATTGATAATAATAAGAGTAATGAGTATAGTAATTGTCGTTCTATCGATCATATAGGCATAATATGGCTAATAATCTGAGTTAGATTGATAACAGTGGGTGCAATAAGTATAGTAATTGTCGTTCTATCGATCATATAAGCATAATAAGGCTAATAATATGAGTTAGATTGATAATAATAAGAGTAATAAGTATAGTAATAGTATTTCTATCGATCATATAAGCACAATATGGCTAATAATATAAGTTAGATTGATAATAATAAGAGTAAGAAGTATAGTAATAGTCGTTCTATCGATCATATAAGCACAATATGGCTAATAATATAAGTTACATTGATAATAATAAGAGTAATAAGTATAGTAATTGTCGTTCTATCGATCATATAAGCATAATGTGGCTAATAATATGAGTTAGATTGATAATAATAAGAGTAATAAGTATAGTAATTGTCGTTCTATCGATCATATCTGCATAATATGGTTAATAATATGAGTTAGATTGATTATAATAAGAGTAATGAGTATAGTAATCGTCGTTCTATCGATCATATAAGCATAATATGGCTAATAATATGAGTTAGATTGATAATAATAAGAGTAATAAGTATAGTAATTGTCGTTCTATCGATCATATCTGCATAATATGGTTAATAATATGAGTTAGATTGATAATAATAAGAGTAATAAGTATAGTAATAGTCGTTCTATCGATCATATAAGCACAATATGGCTAATAATATAAGTTACATTGATAATAATAAGAGTAATAAGTATAGTAATTGTCGTTCTATCGATCATATAGGCATAATATGGCTAATAATCTGAGTTAGATTGATAACAGTGGGTGCAATAAGTATAGTAATTGTCGTTCTATCGATCATATAAGCATAATAAGGCTATTAATATGAGTTAGATTGATAATAATAAGAGTAGTAAGTATAGTAGTTGTCGTTCTATGGATCATATAAGCATAATATGGCTAATAATATGAGTTAGATTGATAATAATAAGAGTAATAAGTATAGTAATTGTCGTTCTATCGATCATATAAGCATAATGTGGCTAATAATATGAGTTAGATTGATAATAATAAGAGTAATAAGTATAGTAATTGTCGTTCTATCGATCATATCTGCATAATATGGTTAATAATATGAGTTAGATTGATAATAATAAGAGTAATAAGTATAGTAATTGTCGTTCTATCGATCATATCTGCATAATATGGTTAATAATATGAGTTAGATTGATTATAATAAGAGTAATGAGTATAGTAATTGTCGTTCTATCGATCATATATGCATAATATGGCTAATAGTATGGGTTAGATTGATAATTATAAGAGTAATGAGTATAGTAATTGTCGTTCTATCGGTCATATAACCATAATATGGCTAATAATATGAGTTAGATTGATAATAATAAGAGTAATGAGTGTAGTAATTGTCGTTCTATCAATCATATAAGCATAATATGGCTAATAATATGAGTTAGATTGATAATAATAAGAGTAATAAGTATAGTAATTGGCGTTCTATCGATCATATCTGCGTAATATGGCTAATAATCTGAGTTAGATTGATAATAGTGAGTGTAATAAGTATAGTAATTGTCGTACTCTCGATCATATCTGCATAATATGGCTAATAATATGAGCTAGATTGATAATAATAAGAGTAATAAGTACAGTAATTGTCGTTCTATCGATCATATAAGCATAATATTGCTAATGATATGAGTTAGATTGATAATAATAAGAGTAATGAGTATAGTAATTGTCGTTCTATCGATCATATAAGCATAATATGCCTAATAATCTGAGTTAGATTGATAACAGTGAGTGCAATAAGTATAGTAATTGTCGTTCTATCGATCATATAAGCATAATGTGGCTAATAATATGAGTTAGATTGATAACAGTGAGTGTAATAAGTACAGTAATTGTCGTTCTATCGATCATATAAGCATAATGTGGCTAATAATATGAGTTCGATTGATAATAGTGAGTGTAATAAGTATAGTAATTGCCGCTCTATCGATCATATAAGCACAATATGGCTAATAATATGAGTTAGATTGATAATAATAAGAGTAATGAGTATAGTAATTGTCGTTCTATCGATCATATAAGCATAATGTGGCTAATAATATCAGTTAGATTGATAATAATAAGAGTAATAAGTATAGTAATTGTCGTTCTATCAATCATATCTGCATAATATGGTTAATAATATGAGTTAGATTGATAATAATAAGAGTAATAAGTATAGTAATTGTTGTTCTATCGATCATATCTGCATAATATGGTTAATAATATGAGTTAGATTGATTATAATAAGAGTAATGAGTACAGTAATTGTCGTTCTATCGATCATATATGCATAATATGGCTAATAGTATGGGTTAGATTGATAATTATAAGAGTAATGAGTATAGTAATTGTCGTTCTATCGGTCATATAACCATAATATGGCTAATAATATGAGTTAGATTGATAATAATAAGAGTAATAAGTATAGTAATTGTCGTTCTATCGATCATATCTGCATAATATCGTTAATAATATGAGTTAGATTGATAATAATAAGAGTAATGAGTATAGTAATTGTCGTTCTATCGATCATATAAGCATAATACGGCTAATAATATGAGTTAGATTGAAAATAATAAGAGTAATGAGTATAGTAATTGTCGTTCTATCGATCATATAAGCATAATATGCCTAATAATCTGAGTTAGATTGATAACAGTGAGTGCAATAAGTATAGTAATTGTCGTTCTATCGATCATATAAGCATAATGTGGCTAATAATATGAGTTACATTGATAACAGTGAGTGTAATAAGTACAGTAATTGTCGTTCTATCGATCATATAAGCATAATATGGCTAATAATATGAGTTAGATTGATAATAATAAGAGTAATAAGTATAGTAATTGTCGTTCTATCGACCATATAAGCATAATGTGGCTAATAATATGAGTTAGATTGATAATAATAAGAGTAATAAGTATAGTAATAGTCGTTCTATCGATCATATAAGCACAATATGGCTAATAATATAAGTTAGATTGATAATAATAAGAGTAAGAAGTATAGTAATTGTCGTTCTATCGATCATATCTGCATAATATGCCTAATAATCTGAGTTAGATTGATAACAGTGAGTGCAATAAGTATAGTAATTGTCGTTCTATCGATCATATAAGCATAATGTGGCTAATAATATGAGTTACATTGATAACAGTGAGTGTAATAAGTACAGTAATTGTCGTTCTATCGATCATATAAGCACAATATGGCTAATAATATGAGTTAGATTGATAATAATAAGAGTAATAAGTATAGTAATTGTCGTTCTATCGGTCATATAACCATAATATGGCTAATAATATGGGTTAGATTGATAATAATAAGAGTAATAAGTATAGTAATTGTCGTACTATCGATCATATCTGCATAATATGGTTAATAATATGAGTTAGATTGATAATAATAGGAGTAATGAGTATAGTAATTGTCGTATTATCGATCATATAAGCATAATATGGCTAATAGTATGGGTTAGATTGATAATTATAAGAGTAATGAATATAGTAATTGTCGTTCTATCAATCATATAAGCATAATAAGGCTAATAATATGAGTTAGATTGATAATAATAAGAGTAATGAGTATAGTAATTGTCGTTCTATCGACCATATAAGCATAATGTGGCTAATAATATGAGTTAGATTGATAATAATAAGAGTAATAAGTATAGTAATAGTCGTTCTGTCGATCATATAAGCACAATATGGCTAATAATATAAGTTAGATTGATAATAATAAGAGTAAGAAGTGAAGTAATTGTCGTTCTATGGATCATATAAGCATAATATGGCTAATAATATGAGTTAGATTGATAATAATAAGAGTAATAAGTATAGTAATTGTCGTTCTATCGATCATATAAGCATAATGTGGCTAATAATATGAGTTAGATTGATAATAATAAGAGTAATAAGTATAGTAATTGTCGTTCTATCGATCATATCTACATAATATGGTTAATAATATGAGTTAGATTGACAATAATAAGAGTAATAAGTATAGTAATTGTCGTTCTATCAATCATATCTGCATAATATGGTTAATAATATGAGTTAGATTGATTATAATAAGAGTAATGAGTATAGTAATTGTCGTTCTATCGATCATATAAGCATAATATGGCTAATAATATGAGTTAGATTGATAATAATAAGAGTAATGAGTATAGTAATTGTCGTTCTATCGATCATATAAGCATAATATGGCTAATAATCTGAGTTAGATTGATAACAGTGAGTGCAATAAGTATAGTAATTGTGGTTCTATCGATCATATAAGCATAATGTGGCTAATAATATGAGTTAGATTGATAACAGTGAGTGTAACAAGTACAGTAATTGTGGTTCTATCGATCATATAAGCATAATATGGCTAATAACATGAGTTAGATTGATAATAATAAGAGTAATGAGTATAGTAATTGTCGTTCTATCGATCATATAAGCATAATATGGCTAATAATCTGAGTTAGATTGATAACAGTGAGTGCAATAAGTATAGTAATTGTCGTTCTATCGATCATATAAGCATAATGTGGCTAATAATATGAGTTAGATTGATAACAGTGAGTGTAACAAGTACAGTAATTGTGGTTCTATCGATCATATAAGCATAATATGGCTAATAACATGAGTTAGATTGATAATAATAAGAGTAATGAGTATAGTAATTGTCGTTCTATCGATCATATAGGCATAATATGGCTAATAATCTGAGTTAGATTGATAACAGTGGGTGCAATAAGTATAGTAATTGTCGTTCTATCGATCATATAAGCATAATAAGGCTAATAATATGAGTTAGATTGATAATAATAAGAGTAATAAGTATAGTAATAGTATTTCTATCGATCATATAAGCACAATATGGCTAATAATATAAGTTAGATTGATAATAATAAGAGTAAGAAGTATAGTAATAGTCGTTCTATCGATCATATAAGCACAATATGGCTAATAATATAAGTTACATTGATAATAATAAGAGTAATAAGTATAGTAATTGTCGTTCTATCGATCATATAAGCATAATGTGGCTAATAATATGAGTTAGATTGATAATAATAAGAGTAATAAGTATAGTAATTGTCGTTCTATCGATCATATCTGCATAATATGGTTAATAATATGAGTTAGATTGATAATAATGAGAGTAATAAGTATAGTAATTGTCGTTCTATCGATCATATCTGCATAATATGGTTAATAATATGAGTTAGATTGATTACAATAAGAGTAATGAGTATAGTAATCGTCGTTCTATCGATCATATAAGCATAATATGGCTAATAATATGAGTTAGATTGATAATAATAAGAGTAATAAGTATAGTAATTGTCGTTCTATCGATCATATCTGCATAATATGGTTAATAATATGAGTTAGATTGATAATAATAAGAGTAATGAGTATAGTAATTGTCGTATTATCGATCATATAAGCATAATATGGCTAATAGTATGGGTTAGATTGATAATTATAAGAGTAATGAGTATAGTAATTGTCGTTCTATCGGTCATATAACCATAATATGGCTAATAATATGAGTTAGATTGATAATAATAAGAGTAATGAGTGTAGTAATTGTCGTTCTATCAATTATATAAGCATAATATGGCTAATAATATGAGTTAGATTGAAAATAATAAGAGTAATAAGTATAGTAATTGTCGTTCTATCGATCATATCTGCGTAATATTGCTAATAATATGAGTTAGATTGATAATAGTGAGTGTAATCAGTATAGTAATTGTCGTCCTATCGATCATATAAGCACAATACGGCTAATGATATGAGTTAGATTGATAATAGTGAGTGTAATAAGTATAGTAATTGCCGTACTCTCGATCATATCTGCATAATATGGCTAATAATATGAGCTAGATTGATAATAATAAGAGTAATAAGTACAGTAATTGTCGTTCTATCGATCATATAAGCATAATATTGCTAATAATATGAGTTAGATTGATAATAATAAGAGTAATGAGTATAGTAATTGTCGTTCTATCGATCATATAAGCATAATATGCCTAATAATCTGAGTTAGATTGATAACAGTGAGTGCAATAAGTATAGTAATTGTCGTTCTATCGATCATATAAGCATAATGTGGCTAATAATATGAGTTAGATTGATAATAGTGAGTGTAATAAGTATAGTAATTGTCGCTCTATCGATCATATAAGCACAATATGGCTAATAATATGAGTTAGATTGATAATAATAAGAGTAATGAGTATAGTAATTGTCGTTCTATCGATCATATAGGCATAATATGGCTAATAATCTGAGTTAGATTGATAACAGTGGGTGCAATAAGTATAGTAATTGTCGTTCTATCGATCATATAAGCGTAATATGGCTAATAACATGAGTTAGATTGATAATAATAAGAGTAATAAGTATAGTAATTGTCGTTCTATCGATCATATCTGCATAATATGGTTAATAATATGAGTTAGATTGATAATAATAAGAGTAATGAGTATAGTAATTGTCGTATTATCGAGCATATAAGCATAATATGGCTAATAGTATGGGTTAGATTGATAATTATAAGAGTAATGAGTATAGTAATTGTCGTTCTATCGGTCATATAACCATAGTATGGCTAATAATATGAGTTAGATTGATAATAATAAGAGTAATGAGTGTAGTAATTGTCGTTCTATCGATCATATAAGCATAATGTGGCTAATAATATGAGTTAGATTGATAATAATAAGAGTAATAAGTATAGTAATTGTCGTTCTATCGATCATATCTGCATAATATGGTTAATAATATGAGTTAGATTGATAATAATGAGAGTAATAAGTATAGTAATTGTCGTTCTATCGATCATATCTGCATAATATGGTTAATAATATGAGTTAGATTGATTATAATAAGAGTAATGAGTATAGTAATCGTCGTTCTATCGATCATATAAGCATAATATGGCTAATAATATGAGTTAGATTGATAATAATAAGAGTAATAAGTATAGTAATTGTCGTTCTATCGATCATATCTGCATAATATGGTTAATAATATGAGTTAGATTGATAATAATAAGAGTAATGAGTATAGTAATTGTCGTATTATCGATCATATAAGCATAATATGGCTAATAGTATGGGTTAGATTGATAATTATAAGAGTAATGAGTATAGTAATTGTCGTTCTATCGGTCATATAACCATAATATGGCTAATAATATGAGTTAGATTGATAATAATAAGAGTAATGAGTGTAGTAATTGTCGTTCTATCAATTATATAAGCATAATATGGCTAATAATATGAGTTAGATTGAAAATAATAAGAGTAATAAGTATAGTAATTGTCGTTCTATCGATCATATCTGCGTAATATGGCTAATAATATGAGTTAGATTGATAATAGTGAGTGTAATCAGTATAGTAATTGTCGTCCTATCGATCATATAAGCACAATATGGCTAATGATATGAGTTAGATTGATAATAGTGAGTGTAATAAGTATAGTAATTGCCGTACTCTCGATCATATCTGCATAATATGGCTAATAATATGAGCTAGATTGATAATAATAAGAGTAATAAGTACAGTAATTGTCGTTCTATCGATCATATAAGCATAATATTGCTAATAATATGAGTTAGATTGATAATAATAAGAGTAATGAGTATAGTAATTGTCGTTCTATCGATCATATAAGCATAATATGCCTAATAATCTGAGTTAGATTGATAACAGTGAGTGCAATAAGTATAGTAATTGTCGTTCTATCGATCATATAAGCATAATGTGGCTAATAATATGAGTTAGATTGATAATAGTGAGTGTAATAAGTATAGTAATTGTCGCTCTATCGATCATATAAGCACAATATGGCTAATAATATGAGTTAGATTGATAATAATAAGAGTAATGAGTATAGTAATTGTCGTTCTATCGATCATATAGGCATAATATGGCTAATAATCTGAGTTAGATTGATAACAGTGGGTGCAATAAGTATAGTAATTGTCGTTCTATCGATCATATAAGCGTAATATGGCTAATAACATGAGTTAGATTGATAATAATAAGAGTAATAAGTATAGTAATTGTCGTTCTATCGATCATATCTGCATAATATGGTTAATAATATGAGTTAGATTGATAATAATAAGAGTAATGAGTATAGTAATTGTCGTATTATCGAGCATATAAGCATAATATGGCTAATAGTATGGGTTAGATTGATAATTATAAGAGTAATGAGTATAGTAATTGTCGTTCTATCGGTCATATAACCATAGTATGGCTAATAATATGAGTTAGATTGATAATAATAAGAGTAATGAGTGTAGTAATTGTCGTTCTATCGATCATATAAGCATAATACGGCTAATAATATGAGTTAGATTGAAAATAATAAGAGTAATGAGTATAGTAATTGTCGTTCTATCGATCATATAAGCATAATATGCCTAATAATCTGAGTTAGATTGATAACAGTGAGTGCAATAAGTATAGTAATTGTCGTTCTATCGATCATATAAGCATAATGTGGCTAATAATATGAGTTACATTGATAACAGTGAGTGTAATAAGTACAGTAATTGTCGTTCTATCGATCATATAAGCACAATATGGCTAATAATATGAGTTAGATTGATAATGATAAGAGTAATAAGTATAGTAATTTTCGTTCTATCGGTCATATAACCATAATATGGCTAATAATATGGGTTAGATTGATAATAATAAGAGTAATAAGTATAGTAATTGTCGTACTATCGATCATATCTGCATAATATGGTTAATAATATGAGTTAGATTGATAATAATAAGAGTAATGAGTATAGTAATTGTCGTATTATCGATCATATAAGCATAATATGGCTAATAGTATGGGTTAGATTGATAATTATAAGAGTAATGAGTATAGTAATTGTCGTTCTATCAATCATATAAGCATAATAAGGCTAATAATATGAGTTAGATTGATAATAATAAGAGTAATGAGTATAGTAATTGTCGTTCTATCGATCATATAAGCATAATGTGGCTAATAATATGAGTTAGATTGATAATAATAAGAGTAATAAGTATAGTAATAGTCGTTCTATCGATCATATAAGCACAATATGGCTAATAATATAAGTTAGATTGATAATAATAAGAGTAAGAAGTGAAGTAATTGTCGTTCTATGGATCATATAAGCATAATATGGCTAATAATATGAGTTAGATTGATAATAATAAGAGTAATGAGTATAGTAATTGTCGTTCTATCGATCATATAAGCATAATATGGCTAATAATCTGAGTTAGATTGATAACAGTGAGTGCAGTAAGTATAGTAATTGTCGTTCTATCGATCATATAAGCATAATGTGGCTAATAATATGAGTTAGATTGATAACAGTGAGTGTAACAAGTACAGTAATTGTGGTTCTATCGATCATATAAGCATAATATGGCTAATAACATGAGTTAGATTGATAATAATAAGAGTAATAAGTATAGTAATTGTCGTTCTATCGATCATATAGGCATAATATGGCTAATAATCTGAGTTAGATTGATAACAGTGGGTGCAATAAGTATAGTAATTGTCGTTCTATCGATCATATAAGCATAATAAGGCTAATAATATGAGTTAGATTGACAATAATAAGAGTAATAAGTATAGTAATAGTCGTTCTATCGATCATATAAGCACAATATGGCTAATAATATAAGTTACATTGATAATAATAAGAGTAATAAGTATAGTAATTGTCGTTCTATCGATCATATAAGCATAATATTGCTAATAATATGAGTTAGATTGATAATAATAAGAGTAATGAGTATAGTAATTGTCGTTCTATCGATCATATAAGCATAATATGCCTAATAATCTGAGTTAGATTGATAACAGTGGGTGCAATAAGTATAGTAATTGTCGTTCTATCGATCATATAAGCATAATATGGCTAATAACATGAGTTAGATTGATTATAATAAGAGTAATAAGTACAGTAATTGTCGTTCTATCGATCATATAAGCATAATGTGGCTAATAATATGAATTAGATTGATAATAATAAGAGTAATAAGTATAGTAATAGTCGTTCTATCGATCATATAAGCACAATATGGCTAATAATATAAGTTAGATTGATAATAATAAGAGTAAGAAGTATAGTAATTGTCGTTCTATCGATCATATCTGCATAATATGCCTAATAATCTGAGTTAGATTGATAACAGTGAGTGCAATAAGTATAGTAATTGTCGTTCTATCGATCATATAAGCATAATGTGGCTAATAATATGAGTTACATTGATAACAGTGAGTGTAATAAGTACAGTAATTGTCGTTCTATCGATCATATAAGCACAATATGGCTAATAATATGAGTTAGATTGATATTAATAAGAGTAATAAGTATAGTAATTGTCGTTCTATCGGTCATATAACCATAATATGGCTAATAATATGGGTTAGATTGATAATAATAAGAGTAATAAGTATAGTAATTGTCGTTCTATCGATCATATAAGCATAATGTGGCTAATAATATGAGTTAGATTGATAATAATAAGAGTAATAAGTATAGTAATTGTCGTTCTATCGATCATATCTACATAATATGGTTAATAATATGAGTTAGATTGACAATAATAAGAGTAATAAGTATAGTAATTGTCGTTCTATCAATCATATCTGCATAATATGGTTAATAATATGAGTTAGATTGATTATAATAAGAGTAATGAGTATAGTAATTGTCGTTCTATCGATCATATAAGCATAATATGGCTAATAATATGAGTTAGATTGATAATAATAAGAGTAATGAGTATAGTAATTGTCGTTCTATCGATCATATAAGCATAATATGGCTAATAATCTGAGTTAGATTGATAACAGTGAGTGCAATAAGTATAGTAATTGTGGTTCTATCGATCATATAAGCATAATGTGGCTAATAATATGAGTTAGATTGATAACAGTGAGTGTAACAAGTACAGTAATTGTGGTTCTATCGATCATATAAGCATAATATGGCTAATAACATGAGTTAGATTGATAATAATAAGAGTAATGAGTATAGTAATTGTCGTTCTATCGATCATATAAGCATAATATGGCTAATAATCTGAGTTAGATTGATAACAGTGAGTGCAATAAGTATAGTAATTGTCGTTCTATCGATCATATAAGCATAATGTGGCTAATAATATGAGTTAGATTGATAACAGTGAGTGTAACAAGTACAGTAATTGTGGTTCTATCGATCATATAAGCATAATATGGCTAATAACATGAGTTAGATTGATAATAATAAGAGTAATGAGTATAGTAATTGTCGTTCTATCGATCATATAGGCATAATATGGCTAATAATCTGAGTTAGATTGATAACAGTGGGTGCAATAAGTATAGTAATTGTCGTTCTATCGATCATATAAGCATAATAAGGCTAATAATATGAGTTAGATTGATAATAATAAGAGTAATAAGTATAGTAATAGTATTTCTATCGATCATATAAGCACAATATGGCTAATAATATAAGTTAGATTGATAATAATAAGAGTAAGAAGTATAGTAATAGTCGTTCTATCGATCATATAAGCACAATATGGCTAATAATATAAGTTACATTGATAATAATAAGAGTAATAAGTATAGTAATTGTCGTTCTATCGATCATATAAGCATAATGTGGCTAATAATATGAGTTAGATTGATAATAATAAGAGTAATAAGTATAGTAATTGTCGTTCTATCGATCATATCTGCATAATATGGTTAATAATATGAGTTAGATTGATAATAATGAGAGTAATAAGTATAGTAATTGTCGTTCTATCGATCATATCTGCATAATATGGTTAATAATATGAGTTAGATTGATTATAATAAGAGTAATGAGTATAGTAATCGTCGTTCTATCGATCATATAAGCATAATATGGCTAATAATATGAGTTAGATTGATAATAATAAGAGTAATAAGTATAGTAATTGTCGTTCTATCGATCATATCTGCATAATATGGTTAATAATATGAGTTAGATTGATAATAATAAGAGTAATGAGTATAGTAATTGTCGTATTATCGAGCATATAAGCATAATATGGCTAATAGTATGGGTTAGATTGATAATTATAAGAGTAATGAGTATAGTAATTGTCGTTCTATCGGTCATATAACCATAGTATGGCTAATAATATGAGTTAGATTGATAATAATAAGAGTAATGAGTGTAGTAATTGTCGTTCTATCGATCATATAAGCATAATGTGGCTAATAATATGAGTTAGATTGATAATAATAAGAGTAATAAGTATAGTAATTGTCGTTCTATCGATCATATCTGCATAATATGGTTAATAATATGAGTTAGATTGATAATAATGAGAGTAATAAGTATAGTAATTGTCGTTCTATCGATCATATCTGCATAATATGGTTAATAATATGAGTTAGATTGATTATAATAAGAGTAATGAGTATAGTAATCGTCGTTCTATCGATCATATAAGCATAATATGGCTAATAATATGAGTTAGATTGATAATAATAAGAGTAATAAGTATAGTAATTGTCGTTCTATCGATCATATCTGCATAATATGGTTAATAATATGAGTTAGATTGATAATAATAAGAGTAATGAGTGTAGTAATTGTCGTTCTATCAATTATATAAGCATAATATGGCTAATAATATGAGTTAGATTGAAAATAATAAGAGTAATAAGTATAGTAATTGTCGTTCTATCGATCATATCTGCGTAATATGGCTAATAATATGAGTTAGATTGATAATAGTGAGTGTAATCAGTATAGTAATTGTCGTCCTATCGATCATATAAGCACAATATGGCTAATGATATGAGTTAGATTGATAATAGTGAGTGTAATAAGTATAGTAATTGCCGTACTCTCGATCATATCTGCATAATATGGCTAATAATATGAGCTAGATTGATAATAATAAGAGTAATAAGTACAGTAATTGTCGTTCTATCGATCATATAAGCATAATATTGCTAATAATATGAGTTAGATTGATAATAATAAGAGTAATGAGTATAGTAATTGTCGTTCTATCGATCATATAAGCATAATATGCCTAATAATCTGAGTTAGATTGATAACAGTGAGTGCAATAAGTATAGTAATTGTCGTTCTATCGATCATATAAGCATAATGTGGCTAATAATATGAGTTAGATTGATAATAGTGAGTGTAATAAGTATAGTAATTGTCGCTCTATCGATCATATAAGCACAATATGGCTAATAATATGAGTTAGATTGATAATAATAAGAGTAATGAGTATAGTAATTGTCGTTCTATCGATCATATAGGCATAATATGGCTAATAATCTGAGTTAGATTGATAACAGTGGGTGCAATAAGTATAGTAATTGTCGTTCTATCGATCATATAAGCGTAATATGGCTAATAACATGAGTTAGATTGATAATAATAAGAGTAATAAGTATAGTAATTGTCGTTCTATCGATCATATCTGCATAATATGGTTAATAATATGAGTTAGATTGATAATAATAAGAGTAATGAGTATAGTAATTGTCGTATTATCGAGCATATAAGCATAATATGGCTAATAGTATGGGTTAGATTGATAATTATAAGAGTAATGAGTATAGTAATTGTCGTTCTATCGGTCATATAACCATAGTATGGCTAATAATATGAGTTAGATTGATAATAATAAGAGTAATGAGTGTAGTAATTGTCGTTCTATCGATCATATAAGCATAATATGCCTAATAATCTGAGTTAGATTGATAACAGTGAGTGCAATAAGTATAGTAATTGTCGTTCTATCGATCATATAAGCATAATGTGGCTAATAATATGAGTTACATTGATAACAGTGAGTGTAATAAGTACAGTAATTGTCGTTCTATCGATCATATAAGCACAATATGGCTAATAATATGAGTTAGATTGATAATGATAAGAGTAATAAGTATAGTAATTTTCGTTCTATCGGTCATATAACCATAATATGGCTAATAATATGGGTTAGATTGATAATAATAAGAGTAATAAGTATAGTAATTGTCGTACTATCGATCATATCTGCATAATATGGTTAATAATATGAGTTAGATTGATAATAATAAGAGTAATGAGTATAGTAATTGTCGTATTATCGATCATATAAGCATAATATGGCTAATAGTATGGGTTAGATTGATAATTATAAGAGTAATGAGTATAGTAATTGTCGTTCTATCAATCATATAAGCATAATAAGGCTAATAATATGAGTTAGATTGATAATAATAAGAGTAATGAGTATAGTAATTGTCGTTCTATCGATCATATAAGCATAATGTGGCTAATAATATGAGTTAGATTGATAATAATAAGAGTAATAAGTATAGTAATAGTCGTTCTATCGATCATATAAGCACAATATGGCTAATAATATAAGTTAGATTGATAATAATAAGAGTAAGAAGTGAAGTAATTGTCGTTCTATGGATCATATAAGCATAATATGGCTAATAATATGAGTTAGATTGATAATAATAAGAGTAATGAGTATAGTAATTGTCGTTCTATCGATCATATAAGCATAATATGGCTAATAATCTGAGTTAGATTGATAACAGTGAGTGCAGTAAGTATAGTAATTGTCGTTCTATCGATCATATAAGCATAATGTGGCTAATAATATGAGTTAGATTGATAACAGTGAGTGTAACAAGTACAGTAATTGTGGTTCTATCGATCATATAAGCATAATATGGCTAATAACATGAGTTAGATTGATAATAATAAGAGTAATAAGTATAGTAATTGTCGTTATATCGATCATATAGGCATAATATGGCTAATAATCTGAGTTAGATTGATAACAGTGGGTGCAATAAGTATAGTAATTGTCGTTCTATCGATCATATAAGCATAATAAGGCTAATAATATGAGTTAGATTGACAATAATAAGAGTAATAAGTATAGTAATAGTCGTTCTATCGATCATATAAGCACAATATGGCTAATAATATAAGTTACATTGATAATAATAAGAGTAATAAGTATAGTAATTGTCGTTCTATCGATCATATAAGCATAATATTGCTAATAATATGAGTTAGATTGATAATAATAAGAGTAATGAGTATAGTAATTGTCGTTCTATCGATCATATAAGCATAATATGCCTAATAATCTGAGTTAGATTGATAACAGTGGGTGCAATAAGTATAGTAATTGTCGTTCTATCGATCATATAAGCATAATATGGCTAATAACATGAGTTAGATTGATTATAATAAGAGTAATAAGTACAGTAATTGTCGTTCTATCGATCATATAAGCATAATGTGGCTAATAATATGAATTAGATTGATAATAATAAGAGTAATAAGTATAGTAATAGTCGTTCTATCGATCATATAAGCACAATATGGCTAATAATATAAGTTAGATTGATAATAATAAGAGTAAGAAGTATAGTAATTGTCGTTCTATCGATCATATCTGCATAATATGCCTAATAATCTGAGTTAGATTGATAACAGTGAGTGCAATAAGTATAGTAATTGTCGTTCTATCGATCATATAAGCATAATGTGGCTAATAATATGAGTTACATTGATAACAGTGAGTGTAATAAGTACAGTAATTGTCGTTCTATCGATCATATAAGCACAATATGGCTAATAATATGAGTTAGATTGATATTAATAAGAGTAATAAGTATAGTAATTGTCGTTCTATCGGTCATATAACCATAATATGGCTAATAATATGGGTTAGATTGATAATAATAAGAGTAATAAGTATAGTAATTGTCGTACTATCGATCATATCTGCATAATATGGTTAATAATATGAGTTAGATTGATAATAATAGGAGTAATGAGTATAGTAATTGTCGTATTATCGATCATATAAGCATAATATGGCTAATAGTATGGGTTAGATTGATAATTGTAAGAGTAATGAGTATAGTAATTGTCGTTCTATCGGTCATATAACCATAATATGGCTAATAATATGAGTTAGATTGATAATAATAAGAGTAATGAGTATAGTAATTGTCGTTCTTTCGATCATATAAGCATAATGTGGCTAATAATATGAGTTAGATTGATAATAATAAAAGTAATAAGTATAGTAATTGTCGTTCTATCGATCATATCTGCGTAATATGGCTAATAATATAAGTTAGATTGATAATAATAAGAGTAAGAAGTGAAGTAATTGTCGTTCTATGGATCATATAAGCATAATATGGCTAATAATATGAGTTAGATTGATAATAATAAGAGTAATAAGTATAGTAATTGTCGTTCTATCAATCATATCTGCATAATATGGTTAATAATATGAGTTAGATTGATTATAATAAGAGTAATGAGTATAGTAATTGTCGTTCTATCGATCATATAAGCATAATATGGCTAATAATATGAGTTAGATTGATAATAATAAGAGTAATGAGTATAGTAATTGTCGTTCTATCGATCATATAAGCATAATGTGGCTATTAATATGAGTTAGATTGATAATAGTGAGTGTAATAAGTATAGTAATTGTCGCTCTATCGATCATATAAGCACAATATGGCTAATAATATGAGTTAGATTGATAATAATAAGAGTAATGAGTATAGTAATTGTCGTTCTATCGATCATATAGGCATAATATGGCTAATAATCTGAGTTAGATTGATAACAGTGGGTGCAATAAGTATAGTAATTGTCGTTCTATCGATCATATAAGCATAATATGGCTAATAACATGAGTTAGATTGATAATAATAAGAGTAATAAGTACAGTAATTGTCGTTCTATCGATCATATAAGCATAATGTGGCTAATAATATGAATTAGATTGATAATAATAAGAGTAATAACTATAGTAATAGTCGTTCTATCGATCATATAAGCACAATATGGCTAATAATATAAGTTAGATTGATAATAATAAGAGTAAGAAGTATAGTAGTTGTCGTTCTATGGATCATATAAGCATAATATGGCTAATAATATGAGTTAGATTGATAATAATAAGAGTAATAAGTATAGTAATTGTCGTTCTATCGATCATATAAGCATAATGTGGCTAATAAAATGAGTTAGATAGATAATAATAAGAGTAATAAGTATAGTAATTGTCGTTCTATCGATCATATCTGCATAATATGGTTAATAATATGAGTTAGATTGATAATAATAAGAGTAATAAGTATAGTAATTGTCGTTCTATCGATCATATCTGCATAATATGGTTAATAATATGAGTTAGATTGATTATTATAAGAGTAATGAGTATAGTAATTGTCGTTCTATCGATCATATAAGCATAATATGGCTAATAATATGAGTTAGATTGATAATAATTAGAGTAATGAGTATAGTAATTGTCGTTCTATCGATCATATAAGCATAATATGGCTAATAATCTGAGTTAGATTGATAACAGTGAGTGCAATAAGTATAGTAATTGTCGTTCTATCGATCATATAAGCATAATGTGGCTAATAATATGAGTTACATTGATAACAGTGAGTGTAATAAGTACAGTAATTGTCGTTCTATCGATCATATAAGCACAATATGGCTAATAATATGAGTTAGATTGATATTAATAAGAGTAATAAGTATAGTAATTGTCGTTCTATCGGTCATATAACCATAATATGGCTAATAATATGGGTTAGATTGATAATAATAAGAGTAATAAGTATAGTAATTGTCGTACTATCGATCATATCTGCATAATATGGTTAATAATATGAGTTAGATTGATAATAATAGGAGTAATGAGTATAGTAATTGTCGTATTATCGATCATATAAGCATAATATGGCTAATAGTATGGGTTAGATTGATAATTATAAGAGTAATGAGTATAGTAATTGTCGTTCTATCGGTCATATAACCATAATATGGCTAATAATATGAGTTAGATTGATAATAATAAGAGTAATGAGTATAGTAATTGTCGTTCTTTCGATCATATAAGCATAATGTGGCTAATAATATGAGTTAGATTGATAATAATAAGAGTAATAAGTATAGTAATTGTCGTTCTATCGATCATATCTGCGTAATATGGCTAATAATATAAGTTAGATTGATAATAATAAGAGTAAGAAGTGAAGTAATTGTCGTTCTATGGATCATATAAGCATAATATGGCTAATAATATGAGTTAGATTGATAATAATAAGAGTAATAAGTATAGTAATTGTCGTTCTATCGATCATATCTACATAATATGGTTAATAATATGAGTTAGATTGATAATAATAAGAGTAATAAGTATAGTAATTGTCGTTCTATCAATCATATCTGCATAATATGGTTAATAATATGAGTTAGATTGATTATAATAAGAGTAATGAGTATAGTAATTGTCGTTCTATCGATCATATAAGCATAATATGGCTAATAATATGAGTTAGATTGATAATAATAAGAGTAATGAGTATAGTAATTGTCGTTCTATCGATCATATAAGCATAATGTGGCTATTAATATGAGTTAGATTGATAATAGTGAGTGTAATAAGTATAGTAATTGTCGCTCTATCGATCATATAAGCACAATATGGCTAATAATATGAGTTAGATTGATAATAATAAGAGTAATGAGTATAGTAATTGTCGTTCTATCGATCATATAGGCATAATATGGCTAATAATCTGAGTTAGATTGATAACAGTGGGTGCAATAAGTATAGTAATTGTCGTTCTATCGATCATATAAGCATAATATGGCTAATAACATGAGTTAGATTGATAATAATAAGAGTAATAAGTACAGTAATTGTCGTTCTATCGATCATATAAGCATAATGTGGCTAATAATATGAATTAGATTGATAATAATAAGAGTAATAACTATAGTAATAGTCGTTCTATCGATCATATAAGCACAATATGGCTAATAATATAAGTTAGATTGATAATAATAAGAGTAAGAAGTATAGTAGTTGTCGTTCTATGGATCATATAAGCATAATATGGCTAATAATATGAGTTAGATTGATAATAATAAGAGTAATAAGTATAGTAATTGTCGTTCTATCGATCATATAAGCATAATGTGGCTAATAAAATGAGTTAGATAGATAATAATAAGAGTAATAAGTATAGTAATTGTCGTTCTATCGATCATATCTGCATAATATGGTTAATAATATGAGTTAGATTGATAATAATAAGAGTAATAAGTATAGTAATTGTCGTTCTATCGATCATATCTGCATAATATGGTTAATAATATGAGTTAGATTGATTATTATAAGAGTAATGAGTATAGTAATTGTCGTTCTATCGATCATATAAGCATAATATGGCTAATAATATGAGTTAGATTGATAATAATTAGAGTAATGAGTATAGTAATTGTCGTTCTATCGATCATATAAGCATAATATGGCTAATAATCTGAGTTAGATTGATAACAGTGAGTGCAATAAGTATAGTAATTGTCGTTCTATCGATCATATAAGCATAATGTGGCTAATAATATGAGTTAGATTAATAACAGTGAGTGTAACAAGTACAGTAATTGTCGTTCTATCGATCATATAAGCATAATATGGCTAATAATATGAGTTAGATTGATAATAATAAGAGTAATGAGTATAGTAATTGTCGTTCTATCGATCATATAAGCATAATATGGCTAATAATATGAGTTAGATTGATAATAATAGGAGTAATGAGTATAGTAATTGTCGTATTATCGATCATATAAGCATAATATGGCTAATAGTATGGGTTAGATTGATAATTATAAGAGTAATGAGTATAGTAATTGTCGTTCTATCAATCATATAAGCATAATAAGGCTAATAATATGAGTTAGATTGATAATAATAAGAGTAATGAGTATAGTAATTGTCGTTCTATCGATCATATAAGCATAATGTGGCTAATAATATGAGTTAGATTGATAATAATAAGAGTAATAAGTATAGTAATAGTCGTTCTGTCGATCATATAAGCACAATATGGCTAATAATATAAGTTAGATTGATAATAATAAGAGTAAGAAGTGAAGTAATTGTCGTTCTATGGATCATATAAGCATAATATGGCTAATAATATGAGTTAGATTGATAATAATAAGAGTAATAAGTATAGTAATTGTCGTTCTATCGATCATATAAGCATAATGTGGCTAATAATATGAGTTAGATTGATAATAATAAGAGTAATAAGTATAGTAATTGTCGTTCTATCGATCATATCTACATAATATGGTTAATAATATGAGTTAGATTGACAATAATAAGAGTAATAAGTATAGTAATTGTCGTTCTATCAATCATATCTGCATAATATGGTTAATAATATGAGTTAGATTGATTATAATAAGAGTAATGAGTATAGTAATTGTCGTTCTATCGATCATATAAGCATAATATGGCTAATAATATGAGTTAGATTGATAATAATAAGAGTAATGAGTATAGTAATTGTCGTTCTATCGATCATATAAGCATAATATGGCTAATAATCTGAGTTAGATTGATAACAGTGAGTGCAATAAGTATAGTAATTGTCGTTCTATCGATCATATAAGCATAATGTGGCTAATAATATGAGTTAGATTGATAATAATAAGAGTAATGAGTATAGTAATTGTCGTTCTATCGATCCTATATGCATAATGTGGCTAATAATATGAGTTAGATTGATAATAATAAGAGTAATAAGTATAGTAATTGTCGTTCTATCGATCATATCTACATAATATGGTTAATAATATGAGTTAGATTGATAATAATAAGAGTAATAAGTATAGTAATTGTCGTTCTATCGATCATATAAGCATAATGTGGCTAATAATATGAGTTAGATAGATAATAATAAGAGTAATAAGTATAGTAATTGTCGTTCTATCGATCATATCTGCATAATATGGTTAATAATATGAGTTAGATTGATCATAATAAGAGTAATAAGTATAGTAATTGTCGTTCTATCGATCATATCTGCATAATATGGTTAATAATATGAGTTAGATTGATTATTATAAGAGTAATGGGTATAGTAATTGTCGTTCTATCGATCATATAAGCATAATATGGCTAATAATATGAGTTAGATTGATAATAATTAGAGTAATGAGTATAGTAATTGTCGTTCTATCGATCATATAAGCATAATATGGCTAATAATATGAGTTAGATTGATAATAATAAGAGTAATGAGTATAGTAATTGTCGTTCTATCGATCATATAAGCATAATGTGGCTATTAATATGAGTTAGATTGATAATAGTGAGTGTAATAAGTATAGTAATTGTCGCTCTATCGATCATATAAGCACAATATGGCTAATAATATGAGTTAGATTGATAATAATAAGAGTAATGAGTATAGTAATTGTCGTTCTATCGATCATATAGGCATAATATGGCTAATAATCTGAGTTAGATTGATAACAGTGGGTGCAATAAGTATAGTAATTGTCGTTCTATCGATCATATAAGCATAATATGGCTAATAACATGAGTTAGATTGATAATAATAAGAGTAATAAGTACAGTAATTGTCGTTCTATCGATCATATAAGCATAATGTGGCTAATAATATGAATTAGTTTGATAATAATAAGAGTAATAAGTATAGTAATAGTCGTTCTATCGATCATATAAGCACAATATGGCTAATAATATAAGTTAGATTGATAATAATAAGAGTAAGAAGTATAGTAATTGTCGTTCTATGGATCATATAAGCATAATATGGCTAATAATATGAGTTAGATTGATAATAATAAGAGTAATAAGTATAGTAATTGTCGTTCTATCGATCATATAAGCATAATGTGGCTAATAATATGAGTTAGATAGATAATAATAAGAGTAATAAGTATAGTAATTGTCGTTCTATCGATCATATCTGCATAATATGGTTAATAATATGAGTTAGATTGATCATAATAAGAGTAATAAGTATAGTAATTGTCGTTCTATCGATCATATCTGCATAATATGGTTAATAATATGAGTTAGATTGATTATTATAAGAGTAATGAGTATAGTAATTGTCGTTCTATCGATCATATAAGCATAATATGGCTAATAATATGAGTTAGATTGATAATAATTACAGTAATGAGTATAGTAATTGTCGTTCTATCGATCATATAAGCATAATATGGCTAATAATCTGAGTTAGATTGATAACAGTGAGTGCAATAAGTATAGTAATTGTCGTTCTATCGATCATATAAGCATAATGTGGCTAATAATATGAGTTAGATTGATAACAGTGAGTGTAACAAGTACAGTAATTGTCGTTCTATCGATCATATAAGCATAATATGGCTAATAATATGAGTTAGATTGATAATAATAAGAGTAATGAGTATAGTAATTGTCATTCTATCGATCATATAAGCATAATGTGGCTAATAATATGAGTTAGATTGATAACAGTGAGTGCAATAAGTATAGTAATTGTCGTTCTATCGATCATATAAGCATAATGTGGCTAATAATATGAGTTAGATTGATAATAATAAGAGTAATGAGTATAGTAATTGTCGTTCTACCGATCCTATATGCATAATATGGCTAATAATATGAGTTAGATTGATAATAATAAGAGTAATGAGTATAGTAATTGTCGTTCTATCGATCATATAAGCATAATATGGCTAATAATCTGAGTTAGATTGATAACAGTGAGTGCAATAAGTATAGTAATTGTCGTTCTATCGATCATATAAGCATAATGTGGCTAATAATATGAGTTAGATTGATAATAATAAGAGTAATGAGTATAGTAATTGTCGTTCTATCGATCCTATATGCATAATGTGGCTAATAATATGAGTTAGATTGATAATAATAAGAGTAATAAGTATAGTAATTGTCGTTCTATCGATCATATAAGCATAATGTGGCTAATAATATGAATTAGATTGATAATAATAAGAGTAATAAGTATAGTAATAGTCGTTCTATCGATCATATAAGCACAATATGGCTAATAATATAAGTTAGATTGATAATAATAAGAGTAAGAAGTATAGTAATTGTCGTTCTATGGATCATATAAGCATAATATGGCTAATAATATGAGTTAGATTGATAATAATAAGAGTAATAAGTATAGTAATTGTCGTCCTATCGATCATATAAGCATAATGTGGCTAATAATATGAGTTAGATAGATAATAATAAGAGTAATAAGTATAGTAATTGTCGTTCTATCGATCATATCTGCATAATATGGTTAATAATATGAGTTAGATTGATCATAATAAGAGTAATAAGTATAGTAATTGTCGTTCTATCGATCATATCTGCATAATATGGTTAATAATATGAGTTAGATTGATTATTATAAGAGTAATGAGTATAGTAATTGTCGTTCTATCGATCATATAAGCATAATATGGCTAATAATATGAGTTAGATTGATAATAATTACAGTAATGAGTATAGTAATTGTCGTTCTATCGATCATATAAGCATAATATGGCTAATAATCTGAGTTAGATTGATAACAGTGAGTGCAATAAGTATAGTAATTGTCGTTCTATCGATCATATAAGCATAATGTGGCTAATAATATGAGTTAGATTGATAACAGTGAGTGTAACAAGTACAGTAATTGTCGTTCTATCGATCATATAAGCATAATATGGCTAATAATATGAGTTAGATTGATAATAATAAGAGTAATGAGTATAGTAATTGTCATTCTATCGATCATATAAGCATAATGTGGCTAATAATATGAGTTAGATTGATAATAATAAGAGTAATAAGTATAGTAATTGTCGTTCTATCGATCATATAAGCATAATGTGGCTAATAATATGAGTTAGATTGATAATAATAAGAGTAATAAGTATAGTAATTGTCGTTCTATCGATCATATCTACATAATATGGTTAATAATATGAGTTAGATTGACAATAATAAGAGTAATAAGTATAGTAATTGTCGTTCTATCAATCATATCTGCATAATATGGTTAATAATATGAGTTAGATTGATTATAATAAGAGTAATGAGTATAGTAATTGTCGTTCTATCGATCATATAAGCATAATATGGCTAATAATATGAGTTAGATTGATAATAATAAGAGTAATGAGTATAGTAATTGTCGTTCTATCGATCATATAAGCATAATATGGCTAATAATATGAGTTAGATTGATAATAATAAGAGTAATGAATATAGTAATTGTCGTTCTATCGATCATATAAGCATAATATGGCTAATAATATGAGTTAGATTGATAATAATAGGAGTAATGAGTATAGTAATTGTCGTATTATCGATCATATAAGCATAATATGGCTAATAGTATGGGTTAGATTGATAATTATAAGAGTAATGAGTATAGTAATTGTCGTTCTATCAATCATATAAGCATAATAAGGCTAATAATATGAGTTAGATTGATAATAATAAGAGTAATGAGTATAGTAATTGTCGTTCTATCGACCATATAAGCATAATGTGGCTAATAATATGAGTTAGATTGATAATAATAAGAGTAATAAGTATAGTAATAGTCGTTCTGTCGATCATATAAGCACAATATGGCTAATAATATAAGTTAGATTGATAATAATAAGAGTAAGAAGTGAAGTAATTGTCGTTCTATGGATCATATAAGCATAATATGGCTAATAATATGAGTTAGATTGATAATAATAAGAGTAATAAGTATAGTAATTGTCGTTCTATCGATCATATAAGCATAATGTGGCTAATAATATGAGTTAGATTGATAATAATAAGAGTAATAAGTATAGTAATTGTCGTTCTATCGATCATATCTACATAATATGGTTAATAATATGAGTTAGATTGACAATAATAAGAGTAATAAGTATAGTAATTGTCGTTCTATCAATCATATCTGCATAATATGGTTAATAATATGAGTTAGATTGATTATAATAAGAGTAATGAGTATAGTAATTGTCGTTCTATCGATCATATAAGCATAATATGGCTAATAATATGAGTTAGATTGATAATAATAAGAGTAATGAGTATAGTAATTGTCGTTCTATCGATCATATAAGCATAATATGGCTAATAATCTGAGTTAGATTGATAACAGTGAGTGCAATAAGTATAGTAATTGTCGTTCTATCGATCATATAAGCATAATGTGGCTAATAATATGAGTTAGATTGATAATAATAAGAGTAATGAGTGTAGTAATTGTCGTTCTATCAATCATATAAGCATAATATGGCTAATAATATGAGTTAGATTGATAATAATAAGAGTAATAAGTATAGTAATTGTCGTTCTATCGATCATATCTGCATAATATGGTTAATAATATGAGTTAGATTGATTATAATAAGAGTAATGAGTATAGTAATTGTCGTTCTATCGATCATATAAGCATAATTTGGCTAATAATATGAGTTAGATTGATAATAATAAGAGTAATAAGTATAGTAATTGTCGTTCTATCGATCATATCTGCATAATATGGTTAATAATATGAGTTAGATTGATAATAATAAGAGTAATGAGTATAGTAATTGTCGTATTATCGATCAAATAAGCATAATATGGCTAATAGTATTGGTTAGATTGATAATTATAAGAGTAATGACTATAGTAATTGTCGTTCTATCGGTCATATAACCATAATATGGCTAATAATATGAGTTAGATTGATAATAATAAGAGTAATGAGTGTAGTAATTGTCGTTCTATCAATCATATAAGCATAATATGGCTAATAATATGAGTTAGATTGATAATAATAAGAGTAATAAGTATAGTAATTGTCGTTCTATCGATCATATCTGCGTAATATGGCTAATAATATGAGTTAGATTGATAATAGTGAGTGTAATAAGTATAGTAATTGTCGTCCTATCGATCATATAAGCACAATATGGCTAATGATATGAGTTAGATTGATAATAGTGAGTGTAATAAGTATAGTAATTGCCGTACTCTCGATCATATCTGCATAATATGGCTAATAATATGAGCTAAATTGATAATAATAAGAGTAATAAGTACAGTAATTGTCGTTCTATCGATCATATAAGCATAATATTGCTAATAATATGAGTTAGATTGATAATTTTAAGAGTAATGAGTGTAGTAATTGTCGTTCTATCAATCATATAAGCATAATATGGCTAATAATATGAGTTAGATTGATAATAATAAGAGTAATAAGTATAGTAATTGTCGTTCTATCGATCATATCTGCATAATATGGTTAATAATATGAGTTAGATTGATTATAATAAGAGTAATGAGTATAGTAATTGTCGTTCTATCGGTCATATAACCATAATATGGCTAATAATATGGTTTAGATTGATAATAATAAGAGTAATAAGTATAGTAATTGTCGTACTATCGATCATATCTGCATAATATGGTTAATAATATGAGTTAGATTGATAACAGTGAGTGTAACAAGTACAGTAATTGTCGTTCTATCGATCATATAAGCATAATATGGCTAATAATATGAGTTAGATTGATAATAATAAGAGTAATGAGTATAGTAATTGTCGTTCTATCGATCATATAAGCATAATATGGCTAATAATCTGAGTTAGATTGATAACAGTGAGTGCAATAAGTATAGTAAATGTCGTTCTATCGATCATATAAGCATAATGTGGCTAATAATATGAGTTAGATTGATAATAGTGAGTGTAATAAGTATAGTAATTGTCGCTCTATCGATCATATAAGCACAATATGGCTAATAATATGAGTTAGATTGATAATAATAAGAGTAATGAGTATAGTAATTGTCGTTCTATCGATCATATAGGCATAATATGGCTAATAATCTGAGTTAGATTGATAACAGTGGGTGCAATAAGTATAGTAATTGTTGTTCTATCGATCATATAAGCATAATAAGGCTAATAATATGAGTTAGATTGATAATAATAAGAGTAATAAGTATAGTAATAGTCGTTCTATCGATCATATAAGCACAATATGGCTAATAATATAAGTTACATTGATAATAATAAGAGTAATAAGTATAGTAATTGTCGTTCTATCGATCATATAAGCATAATAAGGCTAATAATATGAGTTAGATTGATAATAATAAGAGTAATAAGTATAGTAATAGTATTTCTATCGATCATATAAGCACAATATGGCTAATAATATAAGTTAGATTGATAATAATAAGAGTAAGAAGTATAGTAATAGTCGTTCTATCAATCATATCTGCATAATATGGTTAATAATATGAGTTAGATTGATAATAATAAGAGTAATAAGTATAGTAATAGTCGTTCTATCGATCATATAAGCACAATATGGCTAATAATATAAGTTACATTGATAATAATAAGAGTAATAAGTATAGTAATTGTCGTTCTATCGATCATATAAGCATAATGTGGCTAATAATATGAGTTAGATTGATAATAGTGAGTGTAATAAGTATAGTAATTGTCGCTCTATCGATCATTTAAGCACAATATGGCTAATAATATGAGTTAGATTGATAATAATAAGAGTAATGAGTATAGTAATTGTCGTTCTATCGATCATATAGGCATAATATGGCTAATAATCTGAGTTAGATTGATAACAGTGGGTGCAATAAGTATAGTAATTGTTGTTCTATCGATCATATAAGCATAATATGGCTAATAATCTGAGTTAGATTGATAACAGTGAGTGCAATAAGTATAGTAAATGTCGTTCTATCGATCATATAAGCATAATGTGGCTAATAATATGAGTTAGATTGATAATAGTGAGTGTAATAAGTATAGTAATTGTCGCTCTATCGATCATATAAGCACAATATGGCTAATAATATGAGTTAGATTGATAATAATAAGAGTAATGAGTATAGTAATTGTCGTTCTATCGATCATATAGGCATAATATGGCTAATAATCTGAGTTAGATTGATAACAGTGGGTGCAATAAGTATAGTAATTGTTGTTCTATCGATCATATAAGCATAATATGGCTAATAGTATGGGTTAGATTGATAATTATAAGAGTAATGAGTATAGTAATGGTCGTTCTATCGATCATATAAGCATAATGTGGCTAATAATATGAGTTAGATTGATAATAATAAGAGTAATAAGTATAGTAATTGTCGTTCTATCGATCATATCTACATAATATGGTTAATAATATGAGTTAGATTGATAATAATAAGAGTAATAAGTATAGTAATTGTCGTTCTATCAATCATATCTGCATAATATGGTTAATAATATGAGTTAGATTGATAATAATAAGAGTAATAAGTATAGTAATAGTCGTTCTATCGATCATATAAGCACAATATGGCTAATAATATAAGTTACATTGATAATAATAAGAGTAATAAGTATAGTAATTGTCGTTCGATCGATCATATAAGCATAATAAGGCTAATAATATGAGTTAGATTGATAATAATAAGAGTAATAAGTATAGTAATAGTATTTCTATCGATCATATAAGCACAATATGGCTAATAATATAAGTTAGATTGATAATAATAAGAGTAAGAAGTATAGTAATAGTCGTTCTATCGATCATATAAGCACAATATGGCTAATAATATAAGTTACATTGATAATAATAAGAGTAATAAGTATAGTAATTGTCGTTCTATCGATCATATAAGCATAATGTGGCTAATAATATGAGTTAGATTGATAATAATAAGAGTAATAAGTATAGTAATTGTCGTTCTATCGATCATATCTGCATAATATGGTTAATAATATGAGTGAGATTGATAATAGTGAGTGTAATAAGTATAGTAATTGCCGTACTCTCGATCATATCTGCATAATATGGCTAATAATATGAGCTAGATTGATAATAATAAGAGTAATAAGTACAGTAATTGTCGTTCTATCGATCATATAAGCATAATGTGGCTAATAATATGAGTTAGATTGATAACAGTGAGTGTAACAAGTACAGTAATTGTGGTTCTATCGATCATATAAGCATAATATGGCTAATAACATGAGTTAGATTGATAATAATAAGAGTAATGAGTATAGTAATTGTCGTTCTATCGATCATATAAGCATAATATGGCTAATAATCTGAGTTAGATTGATAACAGTGAGTGCAATAAGTATAGTAATTGTCGTTCTATCGATCATATAAGCATAATGTGGCTAATAATATGAGTTAGATTGATAATAGTGAGTGTAATAAGTATAGTAATTGTCGCTCTATCGATCATATAAGCACAATATGGCTAATAATATGAGTTAGATTGATAATAATAAGAGTAATGAGTCTAGTAACTGTCGTTCTATCGATCATATAGGCATAATATGGCTAATAATCTGAGTTAGATTGATAACAGTGGGTGCAATAAGTATAGTAATTGTTGTTCTATCGATCATATAAGCATAATATGGCTAATAATCTGAGTTAGATTGATAACAGTGAGTGCAATAAGTATAGTAAATGTCGTTCTATCGATCATATAAGCATAATGTGGCTAATAATATGAGTTAGATTGATAATAGTGAGTGTAATAAGTATAGTAATTGTCGCTCTATCGATCATATAAGCACAATATGGCTAATAATATGAGTTAGATTGATAATAATAAGAGTAATGAGTATAGTAATTGTCGTTCTATCGATCATATAGGCATAATATGGCTAATAATCTGAGTTAGATTGATAACAGTGGGTGCAATAAGTATAGTAATTGTTGTTCTATCGATCATATAAGCATAATATGGCTAATAGTATGGGTTAGATTGATAATTATAAGAGTAATGAGTATAGTAATGGTCGTTCTATCGATCATATAAGCATAATGTGGCTAATAATATGAGTTAGATTGATAATAATAAGAGTAATAAGTATAGTAATTGTCGTTCTATCGATCATATCTACATAATATGGTTAATAATATGAGTTAGATTGATAATAATAAGAGTAATAAGTATAGTAATTGTCGTTCTATCAATCATATCTGCATAATATGGTTAATAATATGAGTTAGATTGATAATAATAAGAGTAATAAGTATAGTAATAGTCGTTCTATCGATCATATAAGCACAATATGGCTAATAATATAAGTTACATTGATAATAATAAGAGTAATAAGTATAGTAATTGTCGTTCGATCGATCATATAAGCATAATAAGGCTAATAATATGAGTTAGATTGATAATAATAAGAGTAATAAGTATAGTAATAGTATTTCTATCGATCATATAAGCACAATATGGCTAATAATATAAGTTAGATTGATAATAATAAGAGTAAGAAGTATAGTAATAGTCGTTCTATCGATCATATAAGCACAATATGGCTAATAATATAAGTTACATTGATAATAATAAGAGTAATAAGTATAGTAATTGTCGTTCTATCGATCATATAAGCATAATGTGGCTAATAATATGAGTTAGATTGATAATAATAAGAGTAATAAGTATAGTAATTGTCGTTCTATCGATCATATCTGCATAATATGGTTAATAATATGAGTTAGATTGATAATAGTGAGTGTAATAAGTATAGTAATTGCCGTACTCTCGATCATATCTGCATAATATGGCTAATAATATGAGCTAGATTGATAATAATAAGAGTAATAAGTACAGTAATTGTCGTTCTATCGATCATATAAGCATAATGTGGCTAATAATATGAGTTAGATTGATAACAGTGAGTGTAACAAGTACAGTAATTGTGGTTCTATCGATCATATAAGCATAATATGGCTAATAACATGAGTTAGATTGATAATAATAAGAGTAATGAGTATAGTAATTGTCGTTCTATCGATCATATAAGCATAATATGGCTAATAATCTGAGTTAGATTGATAACAGTGAGTGCAATAAGTATAGTAATTGTCGTTCTATCGATCATATAAGCATAATGTGGCTAATAATATGAGTTAGATTGATAATAGTGAGTGTAATAAGTATAGTAATTGTCGCTCTATCGATCATATAAGCACAATATGGCTAATAATATGAGTTAGATTGATAATAATAAGAGTAATGAGTCTAGTAATTGTCGTTCTATCGATCATATAGGCATAATATGGCTAATAATCTGAGTTAGATTGATAACAGTGGGTGCAATAAGTATAGTAATTGTCGTTCTATCGATCATATAAGCATAATAAGGCTAATAATATGAGTTAGATTGATAATAATAAGAGTAATAAGTATAGTAATTGTCGTTCTATCGATCATATCTGCATAATATGGTTAATAATATGAGTTAGATTGATAATAATAAGAGTAATAAGTATAGTAATTGTCGTTCTATCGATCATATAAGCACAATATGGCTAATAATATAAGTTACATTGATAATAATAAGAGTAATAAGTATAGTAATTGTCGTTCTATCGATCATATAAGCATAATATTGCTTATGATATGAGTTAGATTGATAATAATAAGAGTAATGAGTATAGTAATTGTCGTTCTACCGATCATATAAGCATAATATGCCTAATAATCTGAGTTAGATTGATAACAGTGAGTGCAATAAGTATAGTAATTGTCGTTCTATCGATCATATAGGCATAATGTGGCTAATAATATGAGTTCGATTGATAATAGTGAGTGTAATAAGTATAGTAATTGCCGCTCTATCGATCATATAAGCACAATATGGCTAATAATATGAGTTAGATTGATAATAATAAGAGTAATGAGTATAGTAATTGTCGTTCTATCGATCATATAAGCATAATGTGGCTAATAATATGAGTTAGATTGATAATAATAAGAGTAATAAGTATAGTAATTGTCGTTCTATCGATCATATCTGCATAATATGGTTAATAATATGAATTAGATTGATAATAATAAGAGTAATAAGTATAGTAATTGTCGTTCTAATGATCATATCTGCATAATATGGTTAATAATATGAGTTAGATTGATTATAATAAGAGTAATGAGTAGTAGTAATTGTCGTTCTATCGATCATATATGCATAATATTGCTAATAGTATGGGTTAGATTGATAATTATAAGAGTAATGAGTATAGTAATTGTCGTTCTATCGGTCATATAACCATAATATGGCTAATAATATGAGTTAGATTGATAATAATAAGAGTAATGAGTGTAGTAATTGTCGTTCTATCAATCATATAAGCATAATATGGTTAATAATATGAGTTAGATTGATAATAATAAGAGTAATGAGTATAGTAATTGTCGTATTATCGATCATATAAGCATAATGTGGCTAATAATATGAGTTCGATTGATAAGAGTGAGTGTAATAAGTATAGTAATTGCCGCTCTATCGATCATATAAGCACAATATGGCTAATAATATGAGTTAGATTGATAATAATAAGAGTAATGAGTATAGTAATTGTCGTTCTATCGATCATATAAGCATAATATGGCTAATAATCTGAGTTAGATTGATAACAGTGAGTGCAATAAGTATAGTAATTGTCGTTCTATCGATCATATAAGCATAATGTGGCTAATAATATGAATTAGATTGATAATAATAAGAGTAATAAGTATAGTAATAGTCGTTCTATCGATCATATAAGCACAATATGGCTAATAATATAAGTTAGATTGATAATAATAAGAGTAATAAGTATAGTAATTGTCGTTCTATCGATCATATCTGCATAATATGGTTAATAATATGAGTTAGATTGATAATAATAAGAGTAATGAGTATAGTAATTGTCGTATTATCGATCATATAAGCATAATATGGCTAATAGTATGGGTTAGATTGATAATTATAAGAGTAATGAGTATAGTAATTGTCGTTCTATCGGTCATATAAGCATAATATGGCTAATAATCTGAGTTAGATTGATAACAGTGAGTGCAATAAGTATAGTAATTGTCGTTCTATCGATCATATAAGCATAATGTGGCTAATAATATGAGTTAGATTGATAACAGTGAGTGTAATAAGTACAGTAATTGTGGTTCTATCGATCATATAAGCATAATATGGCTAATAGTATTGGTTAGATTGATAATTATAAGAGTAATGAGTATAGTAATTGTCGTTCTATCGATCATATAACCATAATATGGCTAATAATATGAGTTAGATTGATAATGATAAGAGTAATGAGTGTAGTAATTGTCGTTCTATCAATCATATAAGCATAATATGGCTAATAATATGAGTTAGATTGATAATAATAAGAGTAATAAGTATAGTAATTGTCGTTCTATCGATCATATCTGCATAATATGGTTAATAATATGAGTTAGATTGATAATAATAAGAGTAATGAGTGTAGTAATTGTCGTTCTATCAATCATATAAGCATAATATGGTTAATAATATGAGTTAGATTGATAATAATAAGAGTAATGAGTATAGTAATTGTCGTATTATCGATCATATAAGCATAATGTGGCTAATAATATGAGTTCGATTGATAATAGTGAGTGTAATAAGTAAAGTAATTGCCGCTCTATCGATCATATAAGCACAATATGGCATAAATATGAGTTAGATTGATAATAATAAGAGTAATGAGTATAGTAATTGTCGTTCTATCGATCATATAAGCATAATATGGCTAATAATCTGAGTTAGATTGATAACAGTGAGTGCAATAAGTATAGTAATTGCCGTTCTATCGATCATATAAGCATAATGTGGCTAATAATATGAGTTAGATTGATAACAGTGAGTGTAATAAGTACAGTAATTGTGGTTCTATCGATCATATAAGCATAATATGGCTAATAGTATTGGCTAGATTGATAATTATAAGAGTAATGAGTATAGTAATTGTCGTTCTATCGATCATATATGCATAATATGGCTAATAGTATGGGTTAGATTGATAATTATAAGAGTAATGAGTATAGTAATTGTCGTTCTATCGGTCATATAACCATAATATGGCTAATAATATGAGTTAGATTGATAATAATAAGAGTAATGAGTGTAGTAATTGTCGTTCTATCAATCATATAAGCATAATATGGCTAATAATATGAGTTAGATTGATAATAATAAGAGTAATAAGTATAGTAATTGGCGTTCTATCGATCATATCTGCGTAATATGGCTAATAATCTGAGTTAGATTGATAATAGTGAGTGTAATAAGTATAGTAATTGTCGTACTCTCGATCATATCTGCATAATATGGCTAATAATATGAGCTAGATTGATAATAATAAGAGTAATAAGTACAGTAATTGTCGTTCTATCGATCATATAAGCATAATATTGCTAATGATATGAGTTAGATTGATAATAATAAGAGTAATGAGTATAGTAATTGTCGTTCTATCGATCATATAAGCATAATATGCCTAATAATCTGAGTTAGATTGATAACAGTGAGTGCAATAAGTATAGTAATTGTCGTTCTATCGATCATATAAGCATAATGTGGCTAATAATATGAGTTAGATTGATAACAGTGAGTGTAATAAGTACAGTAATTGTCGTTCTATCGATCATACAAGCATAATGTGGCTAATAATATGAGTTCGATTGATAATAGTGAGTGTAATAAGTATAGTAATTGCCGCTCTATCGATCATATAAGCACAATATGGCTAATAATATGAGTTAGATTGATAATAATAAGAGTAATGAGTATAGTAATTGTCGTTCTATCGATCATATAAGCATAATGTGGCTAATAATATCAGTTAGATTGATAATAATAAGAGTAATAAGTATAGTAATTGTCGTTCTATCAATCATATCTGCATAATATGGTTAATAATATGAGTTAGATTGATAATAATAAGAGTAATAAGTATAGTAATTGTTGTTCTATCGATCATATCTGCATAATATGGTTAATAATATGAGTTAGATT
This sequence comes from Megachile rotundata, assembly GCF_050947335.1. Taxonomy (NCBI): domain Eukaryota; kingdom Metazoa; phylum Arthropoda; class Insecta; order Hymenoptera; family Megachilidae; genus Megachile; species Megachile rotundata. Next base: position 153,157 of record NW_027473424.1, read on the forward strand.
GATTATAATAAGAGTAATGAGTACAGTAATTGTCGTTCTATCGATCATATATGCATAATATGGCTAATAGTATGGGTTAGATTGATAATTATAAGAGTAATGAGTATAGTAATTGTCGTTCTATCGGTCATATAACCATAATATGGCTAATAATATGAGTTAGATTGATAATAATAAGAGTAATAAGTATAGTAATTGTCGTTCTATCGATCATATCTGCATAATATCGTTAATAATATGAGTTAGATTGATAATAATAAGAGTAATGAGTATAGTAATTGTCGTTCTATCGATCATATAAGCATAATACGGCTAATAATATGAGTTAGATTGAAAATAATAAGAGTAATGAGTATAGTAATTGTCGTTCTATCGATCATATAAGCATAATATGCCTAATAATCTGAGTTAGATTGATAACAGTGAGTGCAATAAGTATAGTAATTGTCGTTCTATCGATCATATAAGCATAATGTGGCTAATAATATGAGTTACATTGATAACAGTGAGTGTAATAAGTACAGTAATTGTCGTTCTATCGATCATATAAGCACAATATGGCTAATAATATGAGTTAGATTGATAATAATAAGAGTAATGAGTATAGTAATTGTCGTTCTATCGGTCATATAACCATAATGTGGCTAATAATATGAATTAGATTGATAATAATAAGAGTAATAAGTATAGTAATAGTCGTTCTATCGATCATATAAGCACAATATGGCTAATAATATAAGTTAGATTGATAATAATAAGAGTAAGAAGTATAGTAATTGTCGTTCTATCGATCATATCTGCATAATATGCCTAATAATCTGAGTTAGATTGATAACAGTGAGTGCAATAAGTATAGTAATTGTCGTTCTATCGATCATATAAGCATAATGTGGCTAATAATATGAGTTACATTGATAACAGTGAGTGTAATAAGTACAGTAATTGTCGTTCTATCGATCATATAAGCACAATATGGCTAATAATATGAGTTAGATTGATAATAATAAGAGTAATAAGTATAGTAATTGTCGTTCTATCGGTCATATAACCATAATATGGCTAATAATATGGGTTAGATTGATAATAATAAGAGTAATAAGTATAGTAATTGTCGTACTATCGATCATATCTGCATAATATGGTTAATAATATGAGTTAGATTGATAATAATAGGAGTAATGAGTATAGTAATTGTCGTATTATCGATCATATAAGCATAATATGGCTAATAGTATGGGTTAGATTGATAATTATAAGAGTAATGAATATAGTAATTGTCGTTCTATCAATCATATAAGCATAATAAGGCTAATAATATGAGTTAGATTGATAATAATAAGAGTAATGAGTATAGTAATTGTCGTTCTATCGACCATATAAGCATAATGTGGCTAATAATATGAGTTAGATTGATAATAATAAGAGTAATAAGTATAGTAATAGTCGTTCTGTCGATCATATAAGCACAATATGGCTAATAATATAAGTTAGATTGATAATAATAAGAGTAAGAAGTGAAGTAATTGTCGTTCTATGGATCATATAAGCATAATATGGCTAATAATATGAGTTAGATTGATAATAATAAGAGTAATAAGTATAGTAATTGTCGTTCTATCGATCATATAAGCATAATGTGGCTAATAATATGAGTTAGATTGATAATAATAAGAGTAATAAGTATAGTAATTGTCGTTCTATCGATCATATCTACATAATATGGTTAATAATATGAGTTAGATTGACAATAATAAGAGTAATAAGTATAGTAATTGTCGTTCTATCAATCATATCTGCATAATATGGTTAATAATATGAGTTAGATTGATTATAATAAGAGTAATGAGTATAGTAATTGTCGTTCTATCGATCATATAAGCATAATATGGCTAATAATATGAGTTAGATTGATAATAATAAGAGTAATGAGTATAGTAATTGTCGTTCTATCGATCATATAAGCATAATATGGCTAATAATCTGAGTTAGATTGATAACAGTGAGTGCAATAAGTATAGTAATTGTGGTTCTATCGATCATATAAGCATAATGTGGCTAATAATATGAGTTAGATTGATAACAGTGAGTGTAACAAGTACAGTAATTGTGGTTCTATCGATCATATAAGCATAATATGGCTAATAACATGAGTTAGATTGATAATAATAAGAGTAATGAGTATAGTAATTGTCGTTCTATCGATCATATAAGCATAATATGGCTAATAATCTGAGTTAGATTGATAACAGTGAGTGCAATAAGTATAGTAATTGTCGTTCTATCGATCATATAAGCATAATGTGGCTAATAATATGAGTTAGATTGATAACAGTGAGTGTAACAAGTACAGTAATTGTGGTTCTATCGATCATATAAGCATAATATGGCTAATAACATGAGTTAGATTGATAATAATAAGAGTAATGAGTATAGTAATTGTCGTTCTATCGATCATATAGGCATAATATGGCTAATAATCTGAGTTAGATTGATAACAGTGGGTGCAATAAGTATAGTAATTGTCGTTCTATCGATCATATAAGCATAATAAGGCTAATAATATGAGTTAGATTGATAATAATAAGAGTAATAAGTATAGTAATAGTCGTTCTATCGATCATATAAGCACAATATGGCTAATAATATAAGTTACATTGATAATAATAAGAGTAATAAGTATAGTAATTGTCGTTCTATCGATCATATAAGCATAATAAGGCTAATAATATGAGTTAGATTGATAATAATAAGAGTAATAAGTATAGTAATAGTATTTCTATCGATCATATAAGCACAATATGGCTAATAATATAAGTTAGATTGATAATAATAAGAGTAAGAAGTATAGTAATAGTCGTTCTATCGATCATATAAGCACAATATGGCTAATAATATAAGTTACATTGATAATAATAAGAGTAATAAGTATAGTAATTGTCGTTCTATCGATCATATAAGCATAATGTGGCTAATAATATGAGTTAGATTGATAATAATAAGAGTAATAAGTATAGTAATTGTCGTTCTATCGATCATATCTGCATAATATGGTTAATAATATGAGTTAGATTGATTATAATAAGAGTAATGAGTATAGTAATCGTCGTTCTATCGATCATATAAGCATAATATGGCTAATAATATGAGTTAGATTGATAATAATAAGAGTAATAAGTATAGTAATTGTCGTTCTATCGATCATATCTGCATAATATGGTTAATAATATGAGTTAGATTGATAATAATAAGAGTAATGAGTATAGTAATTGTCGTATTATCGATCATATAAGCATAATATGGCTAATAGTATGGGTTAGATTGATAATTATAAGAGTAATGAGTATAGTAATTGTCGTTCTATCGGTCATATAACCATAATATGGCTAATAATATGAGTTAGATTGATAATAATAAGAGTAATGAGTGTAGTAATTGTCGTTCTATCAATTATATAAGCATAATATGGCTAATAATATGAGTTAGATTGAAAATAATAAGAGTAATAAGTATAGTAATTGTCGTTCTATCGATCATATCTGCGTAATATGGCTAATAATATGAGTTAGATTGATAATAGTGAGTGTAATCAGTATAGTAATTGTCGTCCTATCGATCATATAAGCACAATATGGCTAATGATATGAGTTAGATTGATAATAATAAGAGTAATGAGTATAGTAATTGTCGTTCTATCGATCATATAGGCATAATATGGCTAATAATCTGAGTTAGATTGATAACAGTGGGTGCAATAAGTATAGTAATTGTCGTTCTATCGATCATATAAGCGTAATATGGCTAATAACATGAGTTAGATTGATAATAATAAGAGTAATAAGTATAGTAATTGTCGTTCTATCGATCATATCTGCATAATATGGTTAATAATATGAGTTAGATTGATAATAATAAGAGTAATGAGTATAGTAATTGTCGTATTATCGAGCATATAAGCATAATATGGCTAATAGTATGGGTTAGATTGATAATTATAAGAGTAATGAGTATAGTAATTGTCGTTCTATCGGTCATATAACCATAGTATGGCTAATAATATGAGTTAGATTGATAATAATAAGAGTAATGTGTGTAGTAATTGTCGTTCTATCGATCATATAAGCATAATACGGCTAATAATATGAGTTAGATTGAAAATAATAAGAGTAATGAGTATAGTAATTGTCGTTCTATCGATCATATAAGCATAATATGCCTAATAATCTGAGTTAGATTGATAACAGTGAGTGCAATAAGTATAGTAATTGTCGTTCTATCGATCATATAAGCATAATGTGGCTAATAATATGAGTTACATTGATAACAGTGAGTGTAATAAGTACAGTAATTGTCGTTCTATCGATCATATAAGCACAATATGGCTAATAATATGAGTTAGATTGATAATGATAAGAGTAATAAGTATAGTAATTTTCGTTCTATCGGTCATATAACCATAATATGGCTAATAATATGGGTTAGATTGATAATAATAAGAGTAATAAGTATAGTAATTGTCGTACTATCGATCATATCTGCATAATATGGTTAATAATATGAGTTAGATTGATAATAATAAGAGTAATGAGTATAGTAATTGTCGTATTATCGATCATATAAGCATAATATGGCTAATAGTATGGGTTAGATTGATAATTATAAGAGTAATGAGTATAGTAATTGTCGTTCTATCAATCATATAAGCATAATAAGGCTAATAATATGAGTTAGATTGATAATAATAAGAGTAATGAGTATAGTAATTGTCGTTCTATCGATCATATAAGCATAATGTGGCTAATAATATGAGTTAGATTGATAATAATAAGAGTAATAAGTATAGTAATAGTCGTTCTATCGATCATATAAGCACAATATGGCTAATAATATAAGTTAGATTGATAATAATAAGAGTAAGAAGTGAAGTAATTGTCGTTCTATGGATCATATAAGCATAATATGGCTAATAATATGAGTTAGATTGATAATAATAAGAGTAATGAGTATAGTAATTGTCGTTCTATCGATCATATAAGCATAATATGGCTAATAATCTGAGTTAGATTGATAACAGTGAGTGCAGTAAGTATAGTAATTGTCGTTCTATCGATCATATAAGCATAATGCGGCTAATAATATGAGTTAGATTGATAACAGTGAGTGTAACAAGTACAGTAATTGTGGTTCTATCGATCATATAAGCATAATATGGCTAATAACATGAGTTAGATTGATAATAATAAGAGTAATAAGTATAGTAATTGTCGTTCTATCGATCATATAGGCATAATATGGCTAATAATCTGAGTTAGATTGATAACAGTGGGTGCAATAAGTATAGTAATTGTCGTTCTATCGATCATATAAGCATAATAAGGCTAATAATATGAGTTAGATTGACAATAATAAGAGTAATAAGTATAGTAATAGTCGTTCTATCGATCATGTAAGCACAATATGGCTAATAATATAAGTTACATTGATAATAATAAGAGTAATAAGTATAGTAATTGTCGTTCTATCGATCATATAAGCATAATATTGCTAATAATATGAGTTAGATTGATAATAATAAGAGTAATGAGTATAGTAATTGTCGTTCTATCGATCATATAAGCATAATATGCCTAATAATCTGAGTTAGATTGATAACAGTGGGTGCAATAAGTATAGTAATTGTCGTTCTATCGATCATATAAGCATAATATGGCTAATAACATGAGTTAGATTGATAATAATAAGAGTAATAAGTACAGTAATTGTCGTTCTATCGATCATATAAGCACAATATGGCTAATAATATGAGTTAGATTGATATTAATAAGAGTAATAAGTATAGTAATTGTCGTTCTATCGGTCATATAACCATAATATGGCTAATAATATGGGTTAGATTGATAATAATAAGAGTAATAAGTATAGTAATTGTCGTACTATCGATCATATCTGCATAATATGGTTAATAATATGAGTTAGATTGATAATAATAGGAGTAATGAGTATAGTAATTGTCGTATTATCGATCATATAAGCATAATATGGCTAATAGTATGGGTTAGATTGATAATTATAAGAGTAATGAGTATAGTAATTGTCGTTCTATCGGTCATATAACCATAATATGGCTAATAATATGAGTTAGATTGATAATAATAAGAGTAATGAGTATAGTAATTGTCGTTCTTTCGATCATATAAGCATAATGTGGCTAATAATATGAGTTAGATTGATAATAATAAGAGTAATAAGTATAGTAATTGTCGTTCTATCGATCATATCTGCGTAATATGGCTAATAATATAAGTTAGATTGATAATAATAAGAGTAAGAAGTGAAGTAATTGTCGTTCTATGGATCATATAAGCATAATATGGCTAATAATATGAGTTAGATTGATAATAATAAGAGTAATAAGTATAGTAATTGTCGTTCTATCGATCATATCTACATAATATGGTTAATAATATGAGTTAGATTGATAATAATAAGAGTAATAAGTATAGTAATTGTCGTTCTATCAATCATATCTGCATAATATGGTTAATAATATGAGTTAGATTGATTATAATAAGAGTAATGAGTATAGTAATTGTCGTTCTATCGATCATATAAGCATAATATGGCTAATAATATGAGTTAGATTGATAATAATAAGAGTAATGAGTATAGTAATTGTCGTTCTATCGATCATATAAGCATAATGTGGCTATTAATATGAGTTAGATTGATAATAGTGAGTGTAATAAGTATAGTAATTGTCGCTCTATCGATCATATAAGCACAATATGGCTAATAATATGAGTTAGATTGATAATAATAAGAGTAATGAGTATAGTAATTGTCGTTCTATCGATCATATAGGCATAATATGGCTAATAATCTGAGTTAGATTGATAACAGTGGGTGCAATAAGTATAGTAATTGTCGTTCTATCGATCATATAAGCATAATATGGCTAATAACATGAGTTAGATTGATAATAATAAGAGTAATAAGTACAGTAATTGTCGTTCTATCGATCATATAAGCATAATGTGGCTAATAATATGAATTAGATTGATAATAATAAGAGTAATAAGTATAGTAATAGTCGTTCTATCGATCATATAAGCACAATATGGCTAATAATATAAGTTAGATTGATAATAATAAGAGTAAGTAGTATAGTAGTTGTCGTTCTATGGATCATATAAGCATAATATGGCTAATAATATGAGTTAGATTGATAATAATAAGAGTAATAAGTATAGTAATTGTCGTTCTATCGATCATATAAGCATAATGTGGCTAATAAAATGAGTTAGATAGATAATAATAAGAGTAATAAGTATAGTAATTGTCGTTCTATCGATCATATCTGCATAATATGGTTAATAATATGAGTTAGATTGATAATAATAAGAGTAATAAGTATAGTAATTGTCGTTCTATCGATCATATCTGCATAATATGGTTAATAATATGAGTTAGATTGATTATTATAAGAGTAATGAGTATAGTAATTGTCGTTCTATCGATCATATAAGCATAATATGGCTAATAATATGAGTTAGATTGATAATAATAAGAGTAATGAGTATAGTAATTGTCGTTCTATCGATCATATAAGCATAATGTGGCTAATAATATGAGTTAGATTGATAATAATAAGAGTAATAAGTATAGTAATAGTCGTTCTGTCGATCATATAAGCACAATATGGCTAATAATATAAGTTAGATTGATAATAATAAGAGTAAGAAGTGAAGTAATTGTCGTTCTATGGATCATATAAGCATAATATGGCTAATAATATGAGTTAGATTGATAATAATAAGAGTAATAAGTATAGTAATTGTCGTTCTATCGATCATATAAGCATAATGTGGCTAATAATATGAGTTAGATTGATAATAATAAGAGTAATAAGTATAGTAATTGTCGTTCTATCGATCATATCTACATAATATGGTTAATAATATGAGTTAGATTGACAATAATAAGAGTAATAAGTATAGTAATTGTCGTTCTATCAATCATATCTGCATAATATGGTTAATAATATGAGTTAGATTGATTATAATAAGAGTAATGAGTATAGTAATTGTCGTTCTATCGATCATATAAGCATAATATGGCTAATAATATGAGTTAGATTGATAATAATAAGAGTAATGAGTATAGTAATTGTCGTTCTATCGATCATATAAGCATAATATGGCTAATAATCTGAGTTAGATTGATAACAGTGAGTGCAATAAGTATAGTAATTGTCGTTCTATCGATCATATAAGCATAATGTGGCTAATAATATGAGTTAGATTAATAACAGTGAGTGTAACAAGTACAGTAATTGTCGTTCTATCGATCATATAAGCATAATATGGCTAATAATATGAGTTAGATTGATAATAATAAGAGTAATGAGTATAGTAATTGTCGTTCTATCGATCATATAAGCATAATATGGCTAATAATATGAGTTAGATTGATAATAATAAGAGTAATAAGTATAGTAATTGTCGTTCTATCGACCATATAAGCATAATGTGGCTAATAATATGAGTTAGATTGATAATAATAAGAGTAATAAGTATAGTAATAGTCGTTCTATCGATCATATAAGCACAATATGGCTAATAATATAAGTTAGATTGATAATAATAAGAGTAAGAAGTATAGTAATTGTCGTTCTATCGATCATATCTGCATAATATGCCTAATAATCTGAGTTAGATTGATAACAGTGAGTGCAATAAGTATAGTAATTGTCGTTCTATCGATCATATAAGCATAATGTGGCTAATAATATGAGTTACATTGATAACAGTGAGTGTAATAAGTACAGTAATTGTCGTTCTATCGATCATATAAGCACAATATGGCTAATAATATGAGTTAGATTGATAATAATAAGAGTAATAAGTATAGTAATTGTCGTTCTATCGGTCATATAACCATAATATGGCTAATAATATGGGTTAGATTGATAATAATAAGAGTAATAAGTATAGTAATTGTCGTACTATCGATCATATCTGCATAATATGGTTAATAATATGAGTTAGATTGATAATAATAGGAGTAATGAGTATAGTAATTGTCGTATTATCGATCATATAAGCATAATATGGCTAATAGTATGGGTTAGATTGATAATTATAAGAGTAATGAATATAGTAATTGTCGTTCTATCAATCATATAAGCATAATAAGGCTAATAATATGAGTTAGATTGATAATAATAAGAGTAATGAGTATAGTAATTGTCGTTCTATCGACCATATAAGCATAATGTGGCTAATAATATGAGTTAGATTGATAATAATAAGAGTAATAAGTATAGTAATAGTCGTTCTGTCGATCATATAAGCACAATATGGCTAATAATATAAGTTAGATTGATAATAATAAGAGTAAGAAGTGAAGTAATTGTCGTTCTATGGATCATATAAGCATAATATGGCTAATAATATGAGTTAGATTGATAATAATAAGAGTAATAAGTATAGTAATTGTCGTTCTATCGATCATATAAGCATAATGTGGCTAATAATATGAGTTAGATTGATAATAATAAGAGTAATAAGTATAGTAATTGTCGTTCTATCGATCATATCTACATAATATGGTTAATAATATGAGTTAGATTGACAATAATAAGAGTAATAAGTATAGTAATTGTCGTTCTATCAATCATATCTGCATAATATGGTTAATAATATGAGTTAGATTGATTATAATAAGAGTAATGAGTATAGTAATTGTCGTTCTATCGATCATATAAGCATAATATGGCTAATAATATGAGTTAGATTGATAATAATAAGAGTAATGAGTATAGTAATTGTCGTTCTATCGATCATATAAGCATAATATGGCTAATAATCTGAGTTAGATTGATAACAGTGAGTGCAATAAGTATAGTAATTGTGGTTCTATCGATCATATAAGCATAATGTGGCTAATAATATGAGTTAGATTGATAACAGTGAGTGTAACAAGTACAGTAATTGTGGTTCTATCGATCATATAAGCATAATATGGCTAATAACATGAGTTAGATTGATAATAATAAGAGTAATGAGTATAGTAATTGTCGTTCTATCGATCATATAAGCATAATATGGCTAATAATCTGAGTTAGATTGATAACAGTGAGTGCAATAAGTATAGTAATTGTCGTTCTATCGATCATATAAGCATAATGTGGCTAATAATATGAGTTAGATTGATAACAGTGAGTGTAACAAGTACAGTAATTGTGGTTCTATCGATCATATAAGCATAATATGGCTAATAACATGAGTTAGATTGATAATAATAAGAGTAATGAGTATAGTAATTGTCGTTCTATCGATCATATAGGCATAATATGGCTAATAATCTGAGTTAGATTGATAACAGTGGGTGCAATAAGTATAGTAATTGTCGTTCTATCGATCATATAAGCATAATAAGGCTAATAATATGAGTTAGATTGATAATAATAAGAGTAATAAGTATAGTAATAGTATTTCTATCGATCATATAAGCACAATATGGCTAATAATATAAGTTAGATTGATAATAATAAGAGTAAGAAGTATAGTAATAGTCGTTCTATCGATCATATAAGCACAATATGGCTAATAATATAAGTTACATTGATAATAATAAGAGTAATAAGTATAGTAATTGTCGTTCTATCGATCATATAAGCATAATGTGGCTAATAATATGAGTTAGATTGATAATAATAAGAGTAATAAGTATAGTAATTGTCGTTCTATCGATCATATCTGCATAATATGGTTAATAATATGAGTTAGATTGATAATAATGAGAGTAATAAGTATAGTAATTGTCGTTCTATCGATCATATCTGCATAATATGGTTAATAATATGAGTTAGATTGATTACAATAAGAGTAATGAGTATAGTAATCGTCGTTCTATCGATCATATAAGCATAATATGGCTAATAATATGAGCTAGATTGATAATAATAAGAGTAATAAGTACAGTAATTGTCGTTCTATCGATCATATAAGCATAATATTGCTAATAATATGAGTTAGATTGATAATAATAAGAGTAATGAGTATAGTAATTGTCGTTCTATCGATCATATAAGCATAATATGCCTAATAATCTGAGTTAGATTGATAACAGTGAGTGCAATAAGTATAGTAATTGTCGTTCTATCGATCATATAAGCATAATGTGGCTAATAATATGAGTTAGATTGATAATAGTGAGTGTAATAAGTATAGTAATTGTCGCTCTATCGATCATATAAGCACAATATGGCTAATAATATGAGTTAGATTGATAATAATAAGAGTAATGAGTATAGTAATTGTCGTTCTATCGATCATATAGGCATAATATGGCTAATAATCTGAGTTAGATTGATAACAGTGGGTGCAATAAGTATAGTAATTGTCGTTCTATCGATCATATAAGCGTAATATGGCTAATAACATGAGTTAGATTGATAATAATAAGAGTAATAAGTATAGTAATTGTCGTTCTATCGATCATATCTGCATAATATGGTTAATAATATGAGTTAGATTGATAATAATAAGAGTAATGAGTATAGTAATTGTCGTATTATCGAGCATATAAGCATAATATGGCTAATAGTATGGGTTAGATTGATAATTATAAGAGTAATGAGTATAGTAATTGTCGTTCTATCGGTCATATAACCATAGTATGGCTAATAATATGAGTTAGATTGATAATAATAAGAGTAATGAGTGTAGTAATTGTCGTTCTATCGATCATATAAGCATAATACGGCTAATAATATGAGTTAGATTGAAAATAATAAGAGTAATGAGTATAGTAATTGTCGTTCTATCGATCATATAAGCATAATATGCCTAATAATCTGAGTTAGATTGATAACAGTGAGTGCAATAAGTATAGTAATTGTCGTTCTATCGATCATATAAGCATAATGTGGCTAATAATATGAGTTACATTGATAACAGTGAGTGTAATAAGTACAGTAATTGTCGTTCTATCGATCATATAAGCACAATATGGCTAATAATATGAGTTAGATTGATAATGATAAGAGTAATAAGTATAGTAATTTTCGTTCTATCGGTCATATAACCATAATATGGCTAATAATATGGGTTAGATTGATAATAATAAGAGTAATAAGTATAGTAATTGTCGTACTATCGATCATATCTGCATAATATGGTTAATAATATGAGTTAGATTGATAATAATAAGAGTAATGAGTATAGTAATTGTCGTATTATCGATCATATAAGCATAATATGGCTAATAGTATGGGTTAGATTGATAATTATAAGAGTAATGAGTATAGTAATTGTCGTTCTATCAATCATATAAGCATAATAAGGCTAATAATATGAGTTAGATTGATAATAATAAGAGTAATGAGTATAGTAATTGTCGTTCTATCGATCATATAAGCATAATGTGGCTAATAATATGAGTTAGATTGATAATAATAAGAGTAATAAGTATAGTAATAGTCGTTCTATCGATCATATAAGCACAATATGGCTAATAATATAAGTTAGATTGATAATAATAAGAGTAAGAAGTGAAGTAATTGTCGTTCTATGGATCATATAAGCATAATATGGCTAATAATATGAGTTAGATTGATAATAATAAGAGTAATGAGTATAGTAATTGTCGTTCTATCGATCATATAAGCATAATATGGCTAATAATCTGAGTTAGATTGATAACAGTGAGTGCAGTAAGTATAGTAATTGTCGTTCTATCGATCATATAAGCATAATGTGGCTAATAATATGAGTTAGATTGATAACAGTGAGTGTAACAAGTACAGTAATTGTGGTTCTATCGATCATATAAGCATAATATGGCTAATAACATGAGTTAGATTGATAATAATAAGAGTAATAAGTATAGTAATTGTCGTTCTATCGATCATATAGGCATAATATGGCTAATAATCTGAGTTAGATTGATAACAGTGGGTGCAATAAGTATAGTAATTGTCGTTCTATCGATCATATAAGCATAATAAGGCTAATAATATGAGTTAGATTGACAATAATAAGAGAAATAAGTATAGTAATAGTCGTTCTATCGATCATATAAGCACAATATGGCTAATAATATAAGTTACATTGATAATAATAAGAGTAATAAGTATAGTAATTGTCGTTCTATCGATCATATAAGCATAATATTGCTAATAATATGAGTTAGATTGATAATAATAAGAGTAATGAGTATAGTAATTGTCGTTCTATCGATCATATAAGCATAATATGCCTAATAATCTGAGTTAGATTGATAACAGTGGGTGCAATAAGTATAGTAATTGTCGTTCTATCGATCATATAAGCATAATATGGCTAATAACATGAGTTAGATTGATTATAATAAGAGTAATAAGTACAGTAATTGTCGTTCTATCGATCATATAAGCATAATGTGGCTAATAATATGAATTAGATTGATAATAATAAGAGTAATAAGTATAGTAATAGTCGTTCTATCGATCATATAAGCACAATATGGCTAATAATATAAGTTAGATTGATAATAATAAGAGTAAGAAGTATAGTAATTGTCGTTCTATCGATCATATCTGCATAATATGCCTAATAATCTGAGTTAGATTGATAACAGTGAGTGCAATAAGTATAGTAATTGTCGTTCTATCGATCATATAAGCATAATGTGGCTAATAATATGAGTTACATTGATAACAGTGAGTGTAATAAGTACAGTAATTGTCGTTCTATCGATCATATAAGCACAATATGGCTAATAATATGAGTTAGATTGATATTAATAAGAGTAATAAGTATAGTAATTGTCGTTCTATCGGTCATATAACCATAATATGGCTAATAATATGGGTTAGATTGATAATAATAAGAGTAATAAGTATAGTAATTGTCGTTCTATCGATCATATAAGCATAATGTGGCTAATAATATGAGTTAGATTGATAATAATAAGAGTAATAAGTATAGTAATTGTCGTTCTATCGATCATATCTACATAATATGGTTAATAATATGAGTTAGATTGACAATAATAAGAGTAATAAGTATAGTAATTGTCGTTCTATCAATCATATCTGCATAATATGGTTAATAATATGAGTTAGATTGATTATAATAAGAGTAATGAGTATAGTAATTGTCGGTCTATCGATCATATAAGCATAATATGGCTAATAATATGAGTTAGATTGATAATAATAAGAGTAATGAGTATAGTAATTGTCGTTCTATCGATCATATAAGCATAATATGGCTAATAATCTGAGTTAGATTGATAACAGTGAGTGCAATAAGTATAGTAATTGTGGTTCTATCGATCATATAAGCATAATGTGGCTAATAATATGAGTTAGATTGATAACAGTGAGTGTAACAAGTACAGTAATTGTGGTTCTATCGATCATATAAGCATAATATGGCTAATAACATGAGTTAGATTGATAATAATAAGAGTAATGAGTATAGTAATTGTCGTTCTATCGATCATATAAGCATAATATGGCTAATAATCTGAGTTAGATTGATAACAGTGAGTGCAATAAGTATAGTAATTGTCGTTCTATCGATCATATAAGCATAATGTGGCTAATAATATGAGTTAGATTGATAACAGTGAGTGTAACAAGTACAGTAATTGTGGTTCTATCGATCATATAAGCATAATATGGCTAATAACATGAGTTAGATTGATAATAATAAGAGTAATGAGTATAGTAATTGTCGTTCTATCGATCATATAGGCATAATATGGCTAATAATCTGAGTTAGATTGATAACAGTGGGTGCAATAAGTATAGTAATTGTCGTTCTATCGATCATATAAGCATAATAAGGCTAATAATATGAGTTAGATTGATAATAATAAGAGTAATAAGTATAGTAATAGTATTTCTATCGATCATATAAGCACAATATGGCTAATAATATAAGTTAGATTGATAATAATAAGAGTAAGAAGTATAGTAATAGTCGTTCTATCGATCATATAAGCACAATATGGCTAATAATATAAGTTACATTGATAATAATAAGAGTAATAAGTATAGTAATTGTCGTTCTATCGATCATATAAGCATAATGTGGCTAATAATATGAGTTAGATTGATAATAATAAGAGTAATAAGTATAGTAATTGTCGTTCTATCGATCATATCTGCATAATATGGTTAATAATATGAGTTAGATTGATAATAATGAGAGTAATAAGTATAGTAATTGTCGTTCTATCGATCATATCTGCATAATATGGTTAATAATATGAGTTAGATTGATTATAATAAGAGTAATGAGTATAGTAATCGTCGTTCTATCGATCATATAAGCATAATATGGCTAATAATATGAGTTAGATTGATAATAATAAGAGTAATAAGTATAGTAATTGTCGTTCTATCGATCATATCTGCATAATATGGTTAATAATATGAGTTAGATTGATAATAATAAGAGTAATGAGTATAGTAATTGTCGTATTATCGAGCATATAAGCATAATATGGCTAATAGTATGGGTTAGATTGATAATTATAAGAGTAATGAGTATAGTAATTGTCGTTCTATCGGTCATATAACCATAGTATGGCTAATAATATGAGTTAGATTGATAATAATAAGAGTAATGAGTGTAGTAATTGTCGTTCTATCGATCATATAAGCATAATGTGGCTAATAATATGAGTTAGATTGATAATAATAAGAGTAATAAGTATAGTAATTGTCGTTCTATCGATCATATCTGCATAATATGGTTAATAATATGAGTTAGATTGATAATAATGAGAGTAATAAGTATAGTAATTGTCGTTCTATCGATCATATCTGCATAATATGGTTAATAATATGAGTTAGATTGATTATAATAAGAGTAATGAGTATAGTAATCGTCGTTCTATCGATCATATAAGCATAATATGGCTAATAATATGAGTTAGATTGATAATAATAAGAGTAATAAGTATAGTAATTGTCGTTCTATCGATCATATCTGCATAATATGGTTAATAATATGAGTTAGATTGATAATAATAAGAGTAATGAGTATAGTAATTGTCGTATTATCGATCATATAAGCATAATATGGCTAATAGTATGGGTTAGATTGATAATTATAAGAGTAATGAGTATAGTAATTGTCGTTCTATCGGTCATATAACCATAATATGGCTAATAATATGAGTTAGATTGATAATAATAAGAGTAATGAGTGTAGTAATTGTCGTTCTATCAATTATATAAGCATAATATGGCTAATAATATGAGTTAGATTGAAAATAATAAGAGTAATAAGTATAGTAATTGTCGTTCTATCGATCATATCTGCGTAATATGGCTAATAATATGAGTTAGATTGATAATAGTGAGTGTAATCAGTATAGTAATTGTCGTCCTATCGATCATATAAGCACAATATGGCTAATGATATGAGTTAGATTGATAATAGTGAGTGTAATAAGTATAGTAATTGCCGTACTCTCGATCATATCTGCATAATATGGCTAATAATATGAGCTAGATTGATAATAATAAGAGTAATAAGTACAGTAATTGTCGTTCTATCGATCATATAAGCATAATATTGCTAATAATATGAGTTAGATTGATAATAATAAGAGTAATGAGTATAGTAATTGTCGTTCTATCGATCATATAAGCATAATATGCCTAATAATCTGAGTTAGATTGATAACAGTGAGTGCAATAAGTATAGTAATTGTCGTTCTATCGATCATA
The DNA here is from genome assembly GCF_050947335.1 of Megachile rotundata. Taxonomy (NCBI): domain Eukaryota; kingdom Metazoa; phylum Arthropoda; class Insecta; order Hymenoptera; family Megachilidae; genus Megachile; species Megachile rotundata. The sequence continues at coordinate 169,889 of NW_027473424.1, forward strand.
TAAGCATAATGTGGCTAATAATATGAGTTAGATTGATAATAGTGAGTGTAATAAGTATAGTAATTGTCGCTCTATCGATCATATAAGCACAATATGGCTAATAATATGAGTTAGATTGATAATAATAAGAGTAATGAGTATAGTAATTGTCGTTCTATCGATCATATAGGCATAATATGGCTAATAATCTGAGTTAGATTGATAACAGTGGGTGCAATAAGTATAGTAATTGTCGTTCTATCGATCATATAAGCGTAATATGGCTAATAACATGAGTTAGATTGATAATAATAAGAGTAATAAGTATAGTAATTGTCGTTCTATCGATCATATCTGCATAATATGGTTAATAATATGAGTTAGATTGATAATAATAAGAGTAATGAGTATAGTAATTGTCGTATTATCGAGCATATAAGCATAATATGGCTAATAGTATGGGTTAGATTGATAATTATAAGAGTAATGAGTATAGTAATTGTCGTTCTATCGGTCATATAACCATAGTATGGCTAATAATATGAGTTAGATTGATAATAATAAGAGTAATGAGTGTAGTAATTGTCGTTCTATCGATCATATAAGCATAATATGCCTAATAATCTGAGTTAGATTGATAACAGTGAGTGCAATAAGTATAGTAATTGTCGTTCTATCGATCATATAAGCATAATGTGGCTAATAATATGAGTTACATTGATAACAGTGAGTGTAATAAGTACAGTAATTGTCGTTCTATCGATCATATAAGCACAATATGGCTAATAATATGAGTTAGATTGATAATGATAAGAGTAATAAGTATAGTAATTTTCGTTCTATCGGTCATATAACCATAATATGGCTAATAATATGGGTTAGATTGATAATAATAAGAGTAATAAGTATAGTAATTGTCGTACTATCGATCATATCTGCATAATATGGTTAATAATATGAGTTAGATTGATAATAATAAGAGTAATGAGTATAGTAATTGTCGTATTATCGATCATATAAGCATAATATGGCTAATAGTATGGGTTAGATTGATAATTATAAGAGTAATGAGTATAGTAATTGTCGTTCTATCAATCATATAAGCATAATAAGGCTAATAATATGAGTTAGATTGATAATAATAAGAGTAATGAGTATAGTAATTGTCGTTCTATCGATCATATAAGCATAATGTGGCTAATAATATGAGTTAGATTGATAATAATAAGAGTAATAAGTATAGTAATAGTCGTTCTATCGATCATATAAGCACAATATGGCTAATAATATAAGTTAGATTGATAATAATAAGAGTAAGAAGTGAAGTAATTGTCGTTCTATGGATCATATAAGCATAATATGGCTAATAATATGAGTTAGATTGATAATAATAAGAGTAATGAGTATAGTAATTGTCGTTCTATCGATCATATAAGCATAATATGGCTAATAATCTGAGTTAGATTGATAACAGTGAGTGCAGTAAGTATAGTAATTGTCGTTCTATCGATCATATAAGCATAATGTGGCTAATAATATGAGTTAGATTGATAACAGTGAGTGTAACAAGTACAGTAATTGTGGTTCTATCGATCATATAAGCATAATATGGCTAATAACATGAGTTAGATTGATAATAATAAGAGTAATAAGTATAGTAATTGTCGTTCTATCGATCATATAGGCATAATATGGCTAATAATCTGAGTTAGATTGATAACAGTGGGTGCAATAAGTATAGTAATTGTCGTTCTATCGATCATATAAGCATAATAAGGCTAATAATATGAGTTAGATTGACAATAATAAGAGTAATAAGTATAGTAATAGTCGTTCTATCGATCATATAAGCACAATATGGCTAATAATATAAGTTACATTGATAATAATAAGAGTAATAAGTATAGTAATTGTCGTTCTATCGATCATATAAGCATAATATTGCTAATAATATGAGTTAGATTGATAATAATAAGAGTAATGAGTATAGTAATTGTCGTTCTATCGATCATATAAGCATAATATGCCTAATAATCTGAGTTAGATTGATAACAGTGGGTGCAATAAGTATAGTAATTGTCGTTCTATCGATCATATAAGCATAATATGGCTAATAACATGAGTTACATTGATTATAATAAGAGTAATAAGTACAGTAATTGTCGTTCTATCGATCATATAAGCATAATGTGGCTAATAATATGAATTAGATTGATAATAATAAGAGTAATAAGTATAGTAATAGTCGTTCTATCGATCATATAAGCACAATATGGCTAATAATATAAGTTAGATTGATAATAATAAGAGTAAGAAGTATAGTAATTGTCGTTCTATCGATCATATCTGCATAATATGCCTAATAATCTGAGTTAGATTGATAACAGTGAGTGCAATAAGTATAGTAATTGTCGTTCTATCGATCATATAAGCATAATGTGGCTAATAATATGAGTTACATTGATAACAGTGAGTGTAATAAGTACAGTAATTGTCGTTCTATCGATCATATAAGCACAATATGGCTAATAATATGAGTTAGATTGATATTAATAAGAGTAATAAGTATAGTAATTGTCGTTCTATCGGTCATATAACCATAATATGGCTAATAATATGGGTTAGATTGATAATAATAAGAGTAATAAGTATAGTAATTGTCGTACTATCGATCATATCTGCATAATATGGTTAATAATATGAGTTAGATTGATAATAATAGGAGTAATGAGTATAGTAATTGTCGTATTATCGATCATATAAGCATAATATGGCTAATAGTATGGGTTAGATTGATAATTGTAAGAGTAATGAGTATAGTAATTGTCGTTCTATCGGTCATATAACCATAATATGGCTAATAATATGAGTTAGATTGATAATAATAAGAGTAATGAGTATAGTAATTGTCGTTCTTTCGATCATATAAGCATAATGTGGCTAATAATATGAGTTAGATTGATAATAATAAGAGTAATAAGTATAGTAATTGTCGTTCTATCGATCATATCTGCGTAATATGGCTAATAATATAAGTTAGATTGATAATAATAAGAGTAAGAAGTGAAGTAATTGTCGTTCTATGGATCATATAAGCATAATATGGCTAATAATATGAGTTAGATTGATAATAATAAGAGTAATAAGTATAGTAATTGTCGTTCTATCAATCATATCTGCATAATATGGTTAATAATATGAGTTAGATTGATTATAATAAGAGTAATGAGTATAGTAATTGTCGTTCTATCGATCATATAAGCATAATATGGCTAATAATATGAGTTAGATTGATAATAATAAGAGTAATGAGTATAGTAATTGTCGTTCTATCGATCATATAAGCATAATGTGGCTATTAATATGAGTTAGATTGATAATAGTGAGTGTAATAAGTATAGTAATTGTCGCTCTATCGATCATATAAGCACAATATGGCTAATAATATGAGTTAGATTGATAATAATAAGAGTAATGAGTATAGTAATTGTCGTTCTATCGATCATATAGGCATAATATGGCTAATAATCTGAGTTAGATTGATAACAGTGGGTGCAATAAGTATAGTAATTGTCGTTCTATCGATCATATAAGCATAATATGGCTAATAACATGAGTTAGATTGATAATAATAAGAGTAATAAGTACAGTAATTGTCGTTCTATCGATCATATAAGCATAATGTGGCTAATAATATGAATTAGATTGATAATAATAAGAGTAATAACTATAGTAATAGTCGTTCTATCGATCATATAAGCACAATATGGCTAATAATATAAGTTAGATTGATAATAATAAGAGTAAGAAGTATAGTAGTTGTCGTTCTATGGATCATATAAGCATAATATGGCTAATAATATGAGTTAGATTGATAATAATAAGAGTAATAAGTATAGTAATTGTCGTTCTATCGATCATATAAGCATAATGTGGCTAATAAAATGAGTTAGATAGATAATAATAAGAGTAATAAGTATAGTAATTGTCGTTCTATCGATCATATCTGCATAATATGGTTAATAATATGAGTTAGATTGATAATAATAAGAGTAATAAGTATAGTAATTGTCGTTCTATCGATCATATCTGCATAATATGGTTAATAATATGAGTTAGATTGATTATTATAAGAGTAATGAGTATAGTAATTGTCGTTCTATCGATCATATAAGCATAATATGGCTAATAATATGAGTTAGATTGATAATAATTAGAGTAATGAGTATAGTAATTGTCGTTCTATCGATCATATAAGCATAATATGGCTAATAATCTGAGTTAGATTGATAACAGTGAGTGCAATAAGTATAGTAATTGTCGTTCTATCGATCATATAAGCATAATGTGGCTAATAATATGAGTTACATTGATAACAGTGAGTGTAATAAGTACAGTAATTGTCGTTCTATCGATCATATAAGCACAATATGGCTAATAATATGAGTTAGATTGATATTAATAAGAGTAATAAGTATAGTAATTGTCGTTCTATCGGTCATATAACCATAATATGGCTAATAATATGGGTTAGATTGATAATAATAAGAGTAATAAGTATAGTAATTGTCGTACTATCGATCATATCTGCATAATATGGTTAATAATATGAGTTAGATTGATAATAATAGGAGTAATGAGTATAGTAATTGTCGTATTATCGATCATATAAGCATAATATGGCTAATAGTATGGGTTAGATTGATAATTATAAGAGTAATGAGTATAGTAATTGTCGTTCTATCGGTCATATAACCATAATATGGCTAATAATATGAGTTAGATTGATAATAATAAGAGTAATGAGTATAGTAATTGTCGTTCTTTCGATCATATAAGCATAATGTGGCTAATAATATGAGTTAGATTGATAATAATAAGAGTAATAAGTATAGTAATTGTCGTTCTATCGATCATATCTGCGTAATATGGCTAATAATATAAGTTAGATTGATAATAATAAGAGTAAGAAGTGAAGTAATTGTCGTTCTATGGATCATATAAGCATAATATGGCTAATAATATGAGTTAGATTGATAATAATAAGAGTAATAAGTATAGTAATTGTCGTTCTATCGATCATATCTACATAATATGGTTAATAATATGAGTTAGATTGATAATAATAAGAGTAATAAGTATAGTAATTGTCGTTCTATCAATCATATCTGCATAATATGGTTAATAATATGAGTTAGATTGATTATAATAAGAGTAATGAGTATAGTAATTGTCGTTCTATCGATCATATAAGCATAATATGGCTAATAATATGAGTTAGATTGATAATAATAAGAGTAATGAGTATAGTAATTGTCGTTCTATCGATCATATAAGCATAATGTGGCTATTAATATGAGTTAGATTGATAATAGTGAGTGTAATAAGTATAGTAATTGTCGCTCTATCGATCATATAAGCACAATATGGCTAATAATATGAGTTAGATTGATAATAATAAGAGTAATGAGTATAGTAATTGTCGTTCTATCGATCATATAGGCATAATATGGCTAATAATCTGAGTTAGATTGATAACAGTGGGTGCAATAAGTATAGTAATTGTCGTTCTATCGATCATATAAGCATAATATGGCTAATAACATGAGTTAGATTGATAATAATAAGAGTAATAAGTACAGTAATTGTCGTTCTATCGATCATATAAGCATAATGTGGCTAATAATATGAATTAGATTGATAATAATAAGAGTAATAACTATAGTAATAGTCGTTCTATCGATCATATAAGCACAATATGGCTAATAATATAAGTTAGATTGATAATAATAAGAGTAAGAAGTATAGTAGTTGTCGTTCTATGGATCATATAAGCATAATATGGCTAATAATATGAGTTAGATTGATAATAATAAGAGTAATAAGTATAGTAATTGTCGTTCTATCGATCATATAAGCATAATGTGGCTAATAAAATGAGTTAGATAGATAATAATAAGAGTAATAAGTATAGTAATTGTCGTTCTATCGATCATATCTGCATAATATGGTTAATAATATGAGTTAGATTGATAATAATAAGAGTAATAAGTATAGTAATTGTCGTTCTATCGATCATATCTGCATAATATGGTTAATAATATGAGTTAGATTGATTATTATAAGAGTAATGAGTATAGTAATTGTCGTTCTATCGATCATATAAGCATAATATGGCTAATAATATGAGTTAGATTGATAATAATTAGAGTAATGAGTATAGTAATTGTCGTTCTATCGATCATATAAGCATAATATGGCTAATAATCTGAGTTAGATTGATAACAGTGAGTGCAATAAGTATAGTAATTGTCGTTCTATCGATCATATAAGCATAATGTGGCTAATAATATGAGTTAGATTAATAACAGTGAGTGTAACAAGTACAGTAATTGTCGTTCTATCGATCATATAAGCATAATATGGCTAATAATATGAGTTAGATTGATAATAATAAGAGTAATGAGTATAGTAATTGTCGTTCTATCGATCATATAAGCATAATATGGCTAATAATATGAGTTAGATTGATAATAATAGGAGTAATGAGTATAGTAATTGTCGTATTATCGATCATATAAGCATAATATGGCTAATAGTATGGGTTAGATTGATAATTATAAGAGTAATGAGTATAGTAATTGTCGTTCTATCAATCATATAAGCATAATAAGGCTAATAATATGAGTTAGATTGATAATAATAAGAGTAATGAGTATAGTAATTGTCGTTCTATCGATCATATAAGCATAATGTGGCTAATAATATGAGTTAGATTGATAATAATAAGAGTAATAAGTATAGTAATAGTCGTTCTGTCGATCATATAAGCACAATATGGCTAATAATATAAGTTAGATTGATAATAATAAGAGTAAGAAGTGAAGTAATTGTCGTTCTATGGATCATATAAGCATAATATGGCTAATAATATGAGTTAGATTGATAATAATAAGAGTAATAAGTATAGTAATTGTCGTTCTATCGATCATATAAGCATAATGTGGCTAATAATATGAGTTAGATTGATAATAATAAGAGTAATAAGTATAGTAATTGTCGTTCTATCGATCATATCTACATAATATGGTTAATAATATGAGTTAGATTGACAATAATAAGAGTAATAAGTATAGTAATTGTCGTTCTATCAATCATATCTGCATAATATGGTTAATAATATGAGTTAGATTGATTATAATAAGAGTAATGAGTATAGTAATTGTCGTTCTATCGATCATATAAGCATAATATGGCTAATAATATGAGTTAGATTGATAATAATAAGAGTAATGAGTATAGTAATTGTCGTTCTATCGATCATATAAGCATAATATGGCTAATAATCTGAGTTAGATTGATAACAGTGAGTGCAATAAGTATAGTAATTGTCGTTCTATCGATCATATAAGCATAATGTGGCTAATAATATGAGTTAGATTGATAATAATAAGAGTAATGAGTATAGTAATTGTCGTTCTATCGATCCTATATGCATAATGTGGCTAATAATATGAGTTAGATTGATAATAATAAGAGTAATAAGTATAGTAATTGTCGTTCTATCGATCATATCTACATAATATGGTTAATAATATGAGTTAGATTGATAATAATAAGAGTAATAAGTATAGTAATTGTCGTTCTATCGATCATATAAGCATAATGTGGCTAATAATATGAGTTAGATAGATAATAATAAGAGTAATAAGTATAGTAATTGTCGTTCTATCGATCATATCTGCATAATATGGTTAATAATATGAGTTAGATTGATCATAATAAGAGTAATAAGTATAGTAATTGTCGTTCTATCGATCATATCTGCATAATATGGTTAATAATATGAGTTAGATTGATTATTATAAGAGTAATGGGTATAGTAATTGTCGTTCTATCGATCATATAAGCATAATATGGCTAATAATATGAGTTAGATTGATAATAATTAGAGTAATGAGTATAGTAATTGTCGTTCTATCGATCATATAAGCATAATATGGCTAATAATATGAGTTAGATTGATAATAATAAGAGTAATGAGTATAGTAATTGTCGTTCTATCGATCATATAAGCATAATGTGGCTATTAATATGAGTTAGATTGATAATAGTGAGTGTAATAAGTATAGTAATTGTCGCTCTATCGATCATATAAGCACAATATGGCTAATAATATGAGTTAGATTGATAATAATAAGAGTAATGAGTATAGTAATTGTCGTTCTATCGATCATATAGGCATAATATGGCTAATAATCTGAGTTAGATTGATAACAGTGGGTGCAATAAGTATAGTAATTGTCGTTCTATCGATCATATAAGCATAATATGGCTAATAACATGAGTTAGATTGATAATAATAAGAGTAATAAGTACAGTAATTGTCGTTCTATCGATCATATAAGCATAATGTGGCTAATAATATGAATTAGTTTGATAATAATAAGAGTAATAAGTATAGTAATAGTCGTTCTATCGATCATATAAGCACAATATGGCTAATAATATAAGTTAGATTGATAATAATAAGAGTAAGAAGTATAGTAATTGTCGTTCTATGGATCATATAAGCATAATATGGCTAATAATATGAGTTAGATTGATAATAATAAGAGTAATAAGTATAGTAATTGTCGTTCTATCGATCATATAAGCATAATGTGGCTAATAATATGAGTTAGATAGATAATAATAAGAGTAATAAGTATAGTAATTGTCGTTCTATCGATCATATCTGCATAATATGGTTAATAATATGAGTTAGATTGATCATAATAAGAGTAATAAGTATAGTAATTGTCGTTCTATCGATCATATCTGCATAATATGGTTAATAATATGAGTTAGATTGATTATTATAAGAGTAATGAGTATAGTAATTGTCGTTCTATCGATCATATAAGCATAATATGGCTAATAATATGAGTTAGATTGATAATAATTACAGTAATGAGTATAGTAATTGTCGTTCTATCGATCATATAAGCATAATATGGCTAATAATCTGAGTTAGATTGATAACAGTGAGTGCAATAAGTATAGTAATTGTCGTTCTATCGATCATATAAGCATAATGTGGCTAATAATATGAGTTAGATTGATAACAGTGAGTGTAACAAGTACAGTAATTGTCGTTCTATCGATCATATAAGCATAATATGGCTAATAATATGAGTTAGATTGATAATAATAAGAGTAATGAGTATAGTAATTGTCATTCTATCGATCATATAAGCATAATGTGGCTAATAATATGAGTTAGATTGATAACAGTGAGTGCAATAAGTATAGTAATTGTCGTTCTATCGATCATATAAGCATAATGTGGCTAATAATATGAGTTAGATTGATAATAATAAGAGTAATGAGTATAGTAATTGTCGTTCTATCGATCCTATATGCATAATATGGCTAATAATATGAGTTAGATTGATAATAATAAGAGTAATGAGTATAGTAATTGTCGTTCTATCGATCATATAAGCATAATATGGCTAATAATCTGAGTTAGATTGATAACAGTGAGTGCAATAAGTATAGTAATTGTCGTTCTATCGATCATATAAGCATAATGTGGCTAATAATATGAGTTAGATTGATAATAATAAGAGTAATGAGTATAGTAATTGTCGTTCTATCGATCCTATATGCATAATGTGGCTAATAATATGAGTTAGATTGATAATAATAAGAGTAATAAGTATAGTAATTGTCGTTCTATCGATCATATAAGCATAATGTGGCTAATAATATGAATTAGATTGATAATAATAAGAGTAATAAGTATAGTAATAGTCGTTCTATCGATCATATAAGCACAATATGGCTAATAATATAAGTTAGATTGATAATAATAAGAGTAAGAAGTATAGTAATTGTCGTTCTATGGATCATATAAGCATAATATGGCTAATAATATGAGTTAGATTGATAATAATAAGAGTAATAAGTATAGTAATTGTCGTCCTATCGATCATATAAGCATAATGTGGCTAATAATATGAGTTAGATAGATAATAATAAGAGTAATAAGTATAGTAATTGTCGTTCTATCGATCATATCTGCATAATATGGTTAATAATATGAGTTAGATTGATCATAATAAGAGTAATAAGTATAGTAATTGTCGTTCTATCGATCATATCTGCATAATATGGTTAATAATATGAGTTAGATTGATTATTATAAGAGTAATGAGTATAGTAATTGTCGTTCTATCGATCATATAAGCATAATATGGCTAATAATATGAGTTAGATTGATAATAATTACAGTAATGAGTATAGTAATTGTCGTTCTATCGATCATATAAGCATAATATGGCTAATAATCTGAGTTAGATTGATAACAGTGAGTGCAATAAGTATAGTAATTGTCGTTCTATCGATCATATAAGCATAATGTGGCTAATAATATGAGTTAGATTGATAACAGTGAGTGTAACAAGTACAGTAATTGTCGTTCTATCGATCATATAAGCATAATATGGCTAATAATATGAGTTAGATTGATAATAATAAGAGTAATGAGTATAGTAATTGTCATTCTATCGATCATATAAGCATAATGTGGCTAATAATATGAGTTAGATTGATAATAATAAGAGTAATAAGTATAGTAATAGTCGTTCTGTCGATCATATAAGCACAATATGGCTAATAATATAAGTTAGATTGATAATAATAAGAGTAAGAAGTGAAGTAATTGTCGTTCTATGGATCATATAAGCATAATATGGCTAATAATATGAGTTAGATTGATAATAATAAGAGTAATAAGTATAGTAATTGTCGTTCTATCGATCATATAAGCATAATGTGGCTAATAATATGAGTTAGATTGATAATAATAAGAGTAATAAGTATAGTAATTGTCGTTCTATCGATCATATCTACATAATATGGTTAATAATATGAGTTAGATTGACAATAATAAGAGTAATAAGTATAGTAATTGTCGTTCTATCAATCATATCTGCATAATATGGTTAATAATATGAGTTAGATTGATTATAATAAGAGTAATGAGTATAGTAATTGTCGTTCTATCGATCATATAAGCATAATATGGCTAATAATATGAGTTAGATTGATAATAATAAGAGTAATGAGTATAGTAATTGTCGTTCTATCGATCATATAAGCATAATATGGCTAATAATATGAGTTAGATTGATAATAATAAGAGTAATGAATATAGTAATTGTCGTTCTATCGATCATATAAGCATAATATGGCTAATAATATGAGTTAGATTGATAATAATAGGAGTAATGAGTATAGTAATTGTCGTATTATCGATCATATAAGCATAATATGGCTAATAGTATGGGTTAGATTGATAATTATAAGAGTAATGAGTATAGTAATTGTCGTTCTATCAATCATATAAGCATAATAAGGCTAATAATATGAGTTAGATTGATAATAATAAGAGTAATGAGTATAGTAATTGTCGTTCTATGGATCATATAAGCATAATGTGGCTAATAATATGAGTTAGATTGATAATAATAAGAGTAATAAGTATAGTAATAGTCGTTCTGTCGATCATATAAGCACAATATGGCTAATAATATAAGTTAGATTGATAATAATAAGAGTAAGAAGTGAAGTAATTGTCGTTCTATGGATCATATAAGCATAATATGGCTAATAATATGAGTTAGATTGATAATAATAAGAGTAATAAGTATAGTAATTGTCGTTCTATCGATCATATAAGCATAATGTGGCTAATAATATGAGTTAGATTGATAATAATAAGAGTAATAAGTATAGTAATTGTCGTTCTATCGATCATATCTACATAATATGGTTAATAATATGAGTTAGATTGACAATAATAAGAGTAATAAGTATAGTAATTGTCGTTCTATCAATCATATCTGCATAATATGGTTAATAATATGAGTTAGATTGATTATAATAAGAGTAATGAGTATAGTAATTGTCGTTCTATCGATCATATAAGCATAATATGGCTAATAATATGAGTTAGATTGATAATAATAAGAGTAATGAGTATAGTAATTGTCGTTCTATCGATCATATAAGCATAATATGGCTAATAATCTGAGTTAGATTGATAACAGTGAGTGCAATAAGTATAGTAATTGTCGTTCTATCGATCATATAAGCATAATGTGGCTAATAATATGAGTTAGATTGATAATAATAAGAGTAATGAGTGTAGTAATTGTCGTTCTATCAATCATATAAGCATAATATGGCTAATAATATGAGTTAGATTGATAATAATAAGAGTAATAAGTATAGTAATTGTCGTTCTATCGATCATATCTGCATAATATGGTTAATAATATGAGTTAGATTGATTATAATAAGAGTAATGAGTATAGTAATTGTCGTTCTATCGATCATATAAGCATAATTTGGCTAATAATATGAGTTAGATTGATAATAATAAGAGTAATAAGTATAGTAATTGTCGTTCTATCGATCATATCTGCATAATATGGTTAATAATATGAGTTAGATTGATAATAATAAGAGTAATGAGTATAGTAATTGTCGTATTATCGATCAAATAAGCATAATATGGCTAATAGTATTGGTTAGATTGATAATTATAAGAGTAATGACTATAGTAATTGTCGTTCTATCGGTCATATAACCATAATATGGCTAATAATATGAGTTAGATTGATAATAATAAGAGTAATGAGTGTAGTAATTGTCGTTCTATCAATCATATAAGCATAATATGGCTAATAATATGAGTTAGATTGATAATAATAAGAGTAATAAGTATAGTAATTGTCGTTCTATCGATCATATCTGCGTAATATGGCTAATAATATGAGTTAGATTGATAATAGTGAGTGTAATAAGTATAGTAATTGTCGTCCTATCGATCATATAAGCACAATATGGCTAATGATATGAGTTAGATTGATAATAGTGAGTGTAATAAGTATAGTAATTGCCGTACTCTCGATCATATCTGCATAATATGGCTAATAATATGAGCTAAATTGATAATAATAAGAGTAATAAGTACAGTAATTGTCGTTCTATCGATCATATAAGCATAATATTGCTAATAATATGAGTTAGATTGATAATTTTAAGAGTAATGAGTGTAGTAATTGTCGTTCTATCAATCATATAAGCATAATATGGCTAATAATATGAGTTAGATTGATAATAATAAGAGTAATAAGTATAGTAATTGTCGTTCTATCGATCATATCTGCATAATATGGTTAATAATATGAGTTAGATTGATTATAATAAGAGTAATGAGTATAGTAATTGTCGTTCTATCGGTCATATAACCATAATATGGCTAATAATATGGTTTAGATTGATAATAATAAGAGTAATAAGTATAGTAATTGTCGTACTATCGATCATATCTGCATAATATGGTTAATAATATGAGTTAGATTGATAACAGTGAGTGTAACAAGTACAGTAATTGTCGTTCTATCGATCATATAAGCATAATATGGCTAATAATATGAGTTAGATTGATAATAATAAGAGTAATGAGTATAGTAATTGTCGTTCTATCGATCATATAAGCATAATATGGCTAATAATCTGAGTTAGATTGATAACAGTGAGTGCAATAAGTATAGTAAATGTCGTTCTATCGATCATATAAGCATAATGTGGCTAATAATATGAGTTAGATTGATAATAGTGAGTGTAATAAGTATAGTAATTGTCGCTCTATCGATCATATAAGCACAATATGGCTAATAATATGAGTTAGATTGATAATAATAAGAGTAATGAGTATAGTAATTGTCGTTCTATCGATCATATAGCATAATATGGCTAATAATCTGAGTTAGATTGATAACAGTGGGTGCAATAAGTATAGTAATTGTTGTTCTATCGATCATATAAGCATAATAAGGCTAATAATATGAGTTAGATTGATAATAATAAGAGTAATAAGTATAGTAATAGTCGTTCTATCGATCATATAAGCACAATATGGCTAATAATATAAGTTACATTGATAATAATAAGAGTAATAAGTATAGTAATTGTCGTTCTATCGATCATATCTACATAATATGGTTAATAATATGAGTGAGATTGATAATAGTGAGTGTAATAAGTATAGTAATTGCCGTACTCTCGATCATATCTGCATAATATGGCTAATAATATGAGCTAGATTGATAATAATAAGAGTAATAAGTACAGTAATTGTCGTTCTATCGATCATATAAGCATACTGTGGCTAATAATATGAGTTAGATTGATAACAGTGAGTGTAACAAGTACAGTAATTGTGGTTCTATCGATCATATAAGCATAATATGGCTAATAACATGAGTTAGATTGATAATAATAAGAGTAATGAGTATAGTAATTGTCGTTCTATCGATCATATAAGCATAATATGGCTAATAATCTGAGTTAGATTGATAACAGTGAGTGCAATAAGTATAGTAATTGTCGTTCTATCGATCATATAAGCATAATGTGGCTAATAATATGAGTTAGATTGATAATAGTGAGTGTAATAAGTATAGTAATTGTCGCTCTATCGATCATATAAGCACAATATGGCTAATAATATGAGTTAGATTGATAATAATAAGAGTAATGAGTCTAGTAATTGTCGTTCTATCGATCATATAGGCATAATATGGCTAATAATCTGAGTTAGATTGATAACAGTGGGTGCAATAAGTATAGTAATTGTTGTTCTATCGATCATATAAGCATAATATGGCTAATAATCTGAGTTAGATTGATAACAGTGAGTGCAATAAGTATAGTAAATGTCGTTCTATCGATCATATAAGCATAATGTGGCTAATAATATGAGTTAGATTGATAATAGTGAGTGTAATAAGTATAGTAATTGTCGCTCTATCGATCATATAAGCACAATATGGCTAATAATATGAGTTAGATTGATAATAATAAGAGTAATGAGTATAGTAATTGTCGTTCTATCGATCATATAGGCATAATATGGCTAATAATCTGAGTTAGATTGATAACAGTGGGTGCAATAAGTATAGTAATTGTTGTTCTATCGATCATATAAGCATAATATGGCTAATAGTATGGGTTAGATTGATAATTATAAGAGTAATGAGTATAGTAATGGTCGTTCTATCGATCATATAAGCATAATGTGGCTAATAATATGAGTTAGATTGATAATAATAAGAGTAATAAGTATAGTAATTGTCGTTCTATCGATCATATCTACATAATATGGTTAATAATATGAGTTAGATTGATAATAATAAGAGTAATAAGTATAGTAATTGTCGTTCTATCAATCATATCTGCATAATATGGTTAATAATATGAGTTAGATTGATAATAATAAGAGTAATAAGTATAGTAATAGTCGTTCTATCGATCATATAAGCACAATATGGCTAATAATATAAGTTACATTGATAATAATAAGAGTAATAAGTATAGTAATTGTCGTTCGATCGATCATATAAGCATAATAAGGCTAATAATATGAGTTAGATTGATAATAATAAGAGTAATAAGTATAGTAATAGTATTTCTATCGATCATATAAGCACAATATGGCTAATAATATAAGTTAGATTGATAATAATAAGAGTAAGAAGTATAGTAATAGTCGTTCTATCGATCATATAAGCACAATATGGCTAATAATATAAGTTACATTGATAATAATAAGAGTAATAAGTATAGTAATTGTCGTTCTATCGATCATATAAGCATAATGTGGCTAATAATATGAGTTAGATTGATAATAATAAGAGTAATAAGTATAGTAATTGTCGTTCTATCGATCATATCTGCATAATATGGTTAATAATATGAGTTAGATTGATAATAGTGAGTGTAATAAGTATAGTAATTGCCGTACTCTCGATCATATCTGCATAATATGGCTAATAATATGAGCTAGATTGATAATAATAAGAGTAATAAGTACAGTAATTGTCGTTCTATCGATCATATAAGCATAATGTGGCTAATAATATGAGTTAGATTGATAACAGTGAGTGTAACAAGTACAGTAATTGTGGTTCTATCGATCATATAAGCATAATATGGCTAATAACATGAGTTAGATTGATAATAATAAGAGTAATGAGTATAGTAATTGTCGTTCTATCGATCATATAAGCATAATATGGCTAATAATCTGAGTTAGATTGATAACAGTGAGTGCAATAAGTATAGTAATTGTCGTTCTATCGATCATATAAGCATAATGTGGCTAATAATATGAGTTAGATTGATAATAGTGAGTGTAATAAGTATAGTAATTGTCGCTCTATCGATCATATAAGCACAATATGGCTAATAATATGAGTTAGATTGATAATAATAAGAGTAATGAGTCTAGTAATTGTCGTTCTATCGATCATATAGGCATAATATGGCTAATAATCTGAGTTAGATTGATAACAGTGGGTGCAATAAGTATAGTAATTGTCGTTCTATCGATCATATAAGCATAATAAGGCTAATAATATGAGTTAGATTGATAATAATAAGAGTAATAAGTATAGTAATTGTCGTTCTATCGATCATATCTGCATAATATGGTTAATAATATGAGTTAGATTGATAATAATAAGAGTAATGAGTATAGTAATTGTCGTATTATCGATCATACAAGCATAATATGGCTAATAGTATTGGTTAGATTGATAATTATAAGAGTAATGAGTATAGTAATTGTCGTTCTATCGGTCATATAACCATAATATGGCTAATAATATGAGTTAGATTGATAATAATAAGAGTAATGAGTGTAGTAATTGTCGTTCTATCGATCATATCTGCGTAATATGGCTAATAATATGAGTTAGATTGATAATAGTGAGTGTAATAAGTATAGTAATTGTCGTCCTATCGATCATATAAGCACAATATGGCTAATGATATGAGTTAGATTGATAATAGTGAGTGTAATAAGTATAGTAATTGCCGTACTCTCGATCATATCTGCATAATATGGCTAATAATATGAGCTAAATTGATAATAATAAGAGTAATAAGTACAGTAATTGTCGTTCTATCGATCATATAAGCATAATATTGCTAATAATA
The DNA here is from genome assembly GCF_050947335.1 of Megachile rotundata. Taxonomy (NCBI): domain Eukaryota; kingdom Metazoa; phylum Arthropoda; class Insecta; order Hymenoptera; family Megachilidae; genus Megachile; species Megachile rotundata. Next base: position 186,926 of record NW_027473424.1, read on the forward strand.
TGAGTTAGATTGATAATAATAAGAGAAATGAGTATAGTAATTGTCGTTCTATCGATCATATGGGCATAATATGGCTAATAATCTGAGTTAGATTGATAACAGTGGGTGCAATAAGTATAGTAATTGTCGTTCTATCGGTCATATAACCATAATATGGCTAATAATATGGGTTAGATTGATAATAATAAGAGTAATAAGTATAGTAATTGTCGTACTATCGATCATATCTGCATAATATGGTTAATAATATGAGTTAGATTGACAATAATTGGAGTAATGAGTATAGTAATTGTCGTATTATCGATCATATAAGCATAATATGGCTAATAGTATGGGTTAGATTGATAATTACAAGAGTAACGAGTATAGTAATTGTCGTTCTATCAATCATATAAGCATAATAAGGCTAATAATATGAGTTAGATTGATAATAATAAGAGTAATGAGTATAGTAATTGTCGTTCTATCGATCATATAAGCATAATGTGGCTAATAATATGAGTTAGATTGATAACAGTGAGTGTAACAAGTACAGTAATTGTCGTTCTATCGATCATATAAGCATAATATGGCTAATAATATGAGTTAGATTGATAATAATAAGAGTAATGAGTATAGTAATTGTCGTTCTATCGATCATATAAGCATAATATGGCTAATAATCTGAGTTAGATTGATAACAGTGAGTGCAATAAGTATAGTAATTGTCGTTCTATCGATCATATAAGCATAATGTGGCTAATAATATGAGTTAGATTGATAACAGTGAGTGTAACAAGTACAGTAATTGTGGTTCTATCGATCATATAAGCATAATATGGCTAATAACATGAGTTAGATTGATAATAATAAGAGTAATGAGTATAGTAATTGTCGTTCTATCCATCATATATGCATAATATGGCTAATAATCTGAGTTAGATTGATAACAGTGAGTGCAATAAGTATAGTAATTGTCGTTCTATCGATCATATAAGCATAATGTGGCTAATAATATGAGTTAGATTGATAATAGTGAGTGTAATAAGTATAGTAATTGTCGCTCTATCGATCATATAAGCACAATATGGCTAATAATATGAGTTAGATTGATAATAATAAGAGTAATGAGTATAGTAATTGTCGTTCTATCGATCATATAGGCATAATATGGCTAATAATCTGAGTTAGATTGATAACAGTGGGTGCAATAAGTATAGTAATTGTTGTTCTATCGATCATATAAGCATAATAAGGCTAATAATATGAGTTAGATTGATAATAATAAGAGTAATAAGTATAGTAATAGTCGTTCTATCGATCATATAAGCACAATATGGCTAATAATATAAGTTACATTGATAATAATAAGAGTAATAAGTATAGTAATTGTCGTTCTATCGATCATATAAGCATAATAAGGCTAATAATATGAGTTAGATTGATAATAATAAGAGTAATAAGTATAGTAATAGTATTTCTGTCGATCATATAAGCACAATATGGCTAATAATATAAGTTAGATTGATAATAATAAGAGTAAGAAGTATAGTAATAGTCGTTCTATCGATCATATAAGCACAATATGGCTAATAATATAAGTTACATTGATAATAATAAGAGTAATAAGTATAGTAATTGTCGTTCTATCGATCATATAAGCATAATGTGGCTAATAATATGAGTTAGATTGATAATAATAAGAGTAATAAGTATAGTAATTGTCGTTCTATCGATCATATCTGCATAATATGGTTAATAATATGAGTTAGATTGATAATAATGAGAGTAATAAGTATAGTAATTGTCGTTCTATCGATCATATCTGCATAATATGGTTAATAATATGAGTAAGATTGATTATAATAAGAGTAATGAGTATAGTAATTGTCGTTCTATCGATCATATAAGCATAATATGGCTAATAATATGAGTTAGATTGATAATAATAAGAGTAATAAGTATAGTAATTGTCGTTCTATCGATCATATCTGCGTAATATGGCTAATAATATGAGTTAGATTGATAATAGTGAGTGTAATAAGTATAGTAATTGTCGTCCTATCGATCATATAAGCACAATATGGCTAATGATATGAGTTAGATTGATAATAGTGAGTGTAATAAGTATAGTAATTGCCGTACTCTCGATCATATCTGCATAATATGGCTAATAATATGAGCTAGATTGATAATAATAAGAGTAATAAGTACAGTAATTGTCGTTCTATCGATCATATAATCATAATATTGCTAATAATATGAGTTAGATTGATAATAATAAGAGTAATGAGTATAGTAATTGTCGTTCTATCGATCATATAAGCATAATATGCCTAATAATCTGAGTTAGATTGATAACAGTGAGTGCAATAAGTATAGTAATTGTCGTTCTATCGATCATATAAGCATAATGTGGCTAATAATATGAGTTAGATTGATAAGAGTGAGTGTAATAAGTATAGTAATTGTCGCTCTATCGATCATATAAGCACAATATGGCTAATAATATGAGTTAGATTGATAATAATAAAAGTAATGAGTATAGTAATTGTCGTTCTATCGATCATATAGGCATAATATGGCTAATAATCTGAGTTAGATTGATAACAGTGGGTGCAATAAGTATAGTAATTGTCGTTCTATCGATCATATAAGCATAATATGGCTAATAACATGAGTTAGATTGATAATAATAAGAGTAATAAGTACAGTAATTGTCGCTCTATCGATCATATAAGCATAATGTGGCTAATAATATGAATTAGATTGATAATAATAAGAGTAATAAGTATAGTAATGGTCGTTCTATCGATCATATAAGCACAATATGGCTAATAATATAAGTTAGATTGATAATAATAAGAGTAAGAAGTATAGTAATTGTCGTTCTATGGATCATATAAGCATAATATGGCTAATAATATGAGTTAGATTGATAATAATAAGAGTAATAAGTATAGTAATTGTCGTTCTATCGATCATATAAGCATAATGTGGCTAATAATATGAGTTAGATTGATAATAATAAGAGTAATAAGTATAGTAATTGTCGTTCTATCGATCATATCTGCATAATATGGTTAATAATATGAGTTAGATTGATAATAATAAGAGTAATAAGTATAGTAATTGTCGTTCTATCGATCATATCTGCATAATATGGTTAATAATATGAGTTAGATTGATTATAATAAGAGTAATGAGTATAGTAATTGTAGTTCTATCGATCATATAAGCATAATATGGCTAATAATATGAGTTAGATTGATAATAATAAGAGTAATAAGTATAGTAATTGTCGTTCTATCGATCATATCTGCATAATATGGTTAATAATATGAGTTAGATTGATAATAATAAGAGTAATGAGTATAGTAATTGTCGTATTATCGATCATATAAGCATAATATGGCTAATAGTATGGGTTAGATTGATAATTATAAGAGTAATGAGTATAGTAATTGTCGTTCTATCGGTCATATAACCATAATATGGCTAATAATATGAGTTAGATTGATAATAACAAGAGTAATGAGTGTAGTAATTGTCGTTCTATCGATCATATAAGCATAATACGGCTAATAATATGAGTTAGATTGAAAATAATAAGGGTAATGAGTATAGTAATTGTCGTATTATCGATCATATAAGCATAATATGGCTAATAGTATGGGTTAGATTGATAATTATAAGAGTAATGAGTATAGTAATTGTCGTTCTATCGGTCATATAACCATAATATGGCTAATAATATGAGTTAGATTGATAATAATAAGAGTAATGAGTGTAGTAATTGTCGTTCTATCGATCATATAAGCATAATACGGCTAATAATATGAGTTAGATTGAAAATAATAAGAGTAATGAGTATAGTAATTGTCGTTCTATCGATCATATAAGCATAATATGCCTAATAATCTGAGTTAGATTCATAACAGTGAGTGCAATAAGTATAGTAATTGTCGTTCTATCGATCATATAAGCATAATGTGGTTAATAATATGAGTTACATTGATAACAGTGAGTGTAATAAGTACAGTAATTGTCGTTCTATCGATCATATAAGCACAATATGGCTAATAATATGAGTTAGATTGATAATAATAAGAGCAATAAGTATAGCAATTGTCGTTCTATCGGTCATATAACCATAATATGGCTAATAATATGGGTTAGATTGATAATAATAAGAGTAATAAGTATAGTAATTGTCGTACTATCGATCATATCTGCATAATATGGTTAATAATATGAGTTAGATTGATAATAATAAGAGTAATGAGTATAGTAATTGTCGTATTATCGATCATATAAGCATAATATGGCTAATAGTATGGGTTAGATTGATAATTATAAGAGTAATGAGTATAGTAATTGTCGTTCTATCAATCATATAAGCATAATAAGGCTAATAATATGAGTTAGATTGATAATAATAAGAGTAATGAGTATAGTAATTGTCGTTCTATCGATCATATAAGCATAATGTGGCTAATAATATGAGTTAGATTGATAATAATAAGAGTAATAAGTATAGTAATAGTCGTTCTATCGATCATATAAGCACAATATGGCTAATAATATAAGTTAGATTGATAATAATAAGAGTAAGGAGTGAAGTAATTGTCGTTCTATGGATCATATAAGCATAATATGGCTAATAATATGAGTTAGATTGATAATAATAAGAGTAATAAGTATAGTAATTGTCGTTCTATCGATCATATAAGCATAATGTGGCTAATAATATGAGTTAGATTGATAATAATAAGAGTAATAAGTATAGTAATTGTCGTTCTATCGATCATATCTACATAATATGGTTAATAATATGAGTTAGTTTGATAATAATAAGAGTAATAAGTATAGTAATTGTCGTTCTATCAATCATATCTGCATAATATGGTTAATAATATGAGTTAGATTGATTATAATAAGAGTAATCAGTAAAGTAATTGTCGTTCTATCGATCATATAAGCATAATATGGCTAATAATATGAGTTAGATTGATAATAATAAGAGTAATGAGTATAGTAATTGTCGTTCTATCGATCATATAAGCATAATATGGCTAATAATATGAGTTAGATTGATAATAATAAGAGTAATAAGTATAATAATTGTCGTTCTATCGGTCATATAACCATAATATGGCTAATTATATGAGTTAGATTGATAATAATAAGAGTAATAAGTATAGTAATTGTCGTTCTATCATCATATAAGCATAATATGGCTATTAATATGAGTTAGATTGATAATAATAAGAGTAATAAGTATAGTAATTGTCGTTCTATCGATCATATAAGCCTAGTATGGCTAATAATATGAGTTAGATTGATAATAGTAAGAGTAGTGAGTATAGTAATTGTCGTTCTATCGGTCATATAACCATAATATGGCTAATAGTATGAGTTAGATTGATAACAGTGAGTGTAATAAGTATAGTAATTGTCGTTCTATCGATCATATAAGCATAATATGGCTAATAATATGAGTTAGATTGATAATAATTAGAGTAATAAGTATAGTAATTGTCGTTCTATCAATCATATCTGCATAATATGGTTAATAATATGAGTTAGATTGATTATAATAAGAGTAATGAGTAAAGTAATTGTCGTTCTATCGATCATATAAGCATAATATGGCTAATAATATGAGTTAGATTGATAATAATAAGAGTAATGAGTATAGTAATTGTCGTTCTATCGATCATATAAGCATAATATGGCTAATAATCTGAGTTGGATTGATAACAGTGAGTGCAATAAGTATAGTAATTGTCGTTCTATCGATCATATAAGCATAATGTGGCTAATAATATGAGTTAGATTGATAACAGTGAGTGTAACAAGTACAGTAATTGTGGTTCTATCGATCATATAAGCATAATATGGCTAATAACATGAGTTAGATTGATAATAATAAGAGTAATGAGTATAGTAATTGTCGTTCTATCGATCATATAAGCATAATATGGCTAATAATCTGAGTTAGATTGATAACAGTGAGTGCAATAAGTATAGTAATTGTCGTTCTATCGATCATATAAGCATAATGTGGCTAATAATATGAGTTAGATTGATAATAGTGAGTGTAATAAGTATAGTAGTTGTCGCTCTATCGATCATATAAGCACAATATGGCTAATAATATGAGTTAGATTGATAATAATAAGAGTAATGAGTATAGTAATTGTCGTTCTATCGATCATATAGGCATAATATGGCTAATAATCTGAGTTAGATTGATAACAGTGGGTGCAATAAGTATAGTAATTGTCGTTCTATCGATCATATAAGCATAATAAGGCTAATAATATGAGTTAGATTGATAATAATAAGAGTAATCAGTATAGTAATAGTCGTTCTATCGATCATATAAGCACAATATGGCTAATAATATAAGTTACATTGATAATAATAAGAGTAATAAGTATAGTAATTGTCGTTCTATCGATCATATAAGCATAATAAGGCTAATAATATGAGTTAGATTGATAATAATAAGAGTAATAAGTATAGTAATAGTATTTCTATCGATCATATAAGCACAATATGGCTAATCATATAAGTTAGATTGATAATAATAAGAGTAAGAAGTATAGTAATAGTCGTTCTATCGATCATATAAGCACAATATGGCTAATAATATAAGTTACATTGATAATAATAAGAGTAATAAGTATAGTAATTGTCGTTCTATCGATCATATAAGCATAATGTGGCTAATAATATGAGTTAGATTGATAATAATAAGAGTAATAAGTATAGTAATTGTCGTTCTATCGATCATATCTGCATAATATGGTTAATAATATGAGTTAGATTGATAATAATGAGAGTAATAAGTATAGTAATTGTCGTTCTATCGATCATATCTGCATAATATGGTTAATAATATGAGTTAGATTGATTATAATAAGAGTAATGAGTATAGTAATTGTCGTTCTATCGATCATATAAGCATAATATGGCTAATAATATGAGTTAGATTGATAATAATAAGAGTAATAAGTATAGTAATTGTCGTTCTATCGATCATATCTGCATAATATCGTTAATAATATGAGATAGATTGATAATAATAAGAGTAATGAGTATAGTAATTGTCGTATTATCGATCATATAAGCATAATATGGCTAATAGTATGGGTTAGATTGATAATTATAAGAGTAATGAGTATAGTAATTGTCGTTCTATCGGTCATATAACCATAATATGGCTAATAATATGAGTTAGATTGATAATAATAAGAGTAATGAGTGTAGTAATTGTCGTTCTATCAATCATATAAGCATAATATGGCTAATAATATGAGTTAGATTGATAATAATAAGAGTAATAAGTATAGTAATTGTCGTTCTATCGATCATATCTGCGTAATATGGCTAATAATATGAGTTAGATTGATAATAGTGAGTGTAATAAGTATAGTAATTGCCGTACTCTCGATCATATCTGCATAATATGGCTAATAATATGAGCTAGATTGATAATAATAAGAGTAATAAGTACAGTAATTGTCGTTGTATCGATCATATAATCATAATATTGCTAATAATATGAGTTAGATTGATAATAATAAGAGTAATGAGTATAGTAATTGTCGTTCTATCGATCATATAAGCATAATATGCCTAATAATCTGAGTTAGATTGATAACAGTCAGTGCAATAAGTATAGTAATTGTCGTTCTATCGATCATATAAGCATAATGTGGCTAATAATATGAGTTAGATTGATAATAGTGAGTGTAATAAGTATAGTAATTGTCGCTCTATCGATCATATAAGCACAATATGGCTAATAATATGAGTTAGATTGATAATAATAAGAGTAATGAGTATAGTAATTGTCGTTCTATCGATCATATAGGCATAATATGGCTAATAATCTGAGTTAGATTGATAACAGTGGGTGCAATAAGTATAGTAATTGTCGTTCTATCGATCATATAAGCATAATATGGCTAATAACATGAGTTAGATTGATAATAATAAGAGTAATAAGTACAGTAATTGTCGTTCTATCGATCATAAAAGCATAATGTGGCTAATAATATGAATTAGATTGATAATAATAAGAGTAATAAGTATAGTAATAGTCGTTCTATCGATCATATAAGCACAATATGGCTAATAATATGAGTTAGATTGATAATAATAAGAGTAATGAGTATAGTAATTGTCGTTCTATCGATCATATAGGCATAATATGGCTAATAATCTGAGTTAGATTGATAACAGTGGGTGCAATAAGTATAGTAATTGTCGTTCTATCGATCATATAAGCATAATATGGCTAATAACATGAGTTAGATTGATAATAATAAGAGTAATAAGTATAGTAATTGTCGTTCTATCGATCATATAAGCATAATGTGGCTAATAATATGAGTTAGATTGATAATAATAAGAGTAATAAGTATAGTCATTGTCGTTCTATCGATCATATCTGCATAATATGGTTAATAATATGAGTTAGATTGATAATAATAAGAGTAATAAGTATAGTAATTGTCGTTCTATCGATCATATCTGCATAATATGGTTAATAATATGAGTTAGATTGATTATAATAAGAGTAATGAGTATAGTAATTGTCGTTCTATCGATCATATAAGCATAATATGGCTAATAATATGAGTTAGATTGATAATAATAAGAGTAATAAGTATAGTAATTGTCGTTCTATCGATCATATCTGCATAATATGGTTAATAATATGAGTTAGATTGATAATAATAAGAGTAATGAGTATAGTAATTGTCGTATTATCGATCATATAAGCATAATATGGCTAATAGTATGGGTTAGATTGATAATTATAAGAGTAATGAGTATAGTAATTGTCGTTCTATCGGTCATATAACCATAATATGGCTAATAATATGAGTTAGATTGATAATAATAAGAGTAATGAGTGTAGTAATTGTCGTTCTATGGATCATATAAGCATAATACGGCTAATAATATGAGTTAGATTGAAAATAATAAGAGTAATGAGTATAGTAATTGTCGTTCTATCGATCATATAAGCATAATATGCCTAATAATCTGAGTTAGATTGATAACAGTGAGTGCAATAAGTATAGTAATTGTCGTTCTATCGATCATATAAGCATAATGTGGCTAATAATATGAGTTACATTGATAACAGTGAGTGTAATAAGTACAGTAATTGTCGTTCTATCGATCATATAAGCACAATATGGCTAATAATATGAGTTAGATTGATAATAATAAGAGTAATGAGTATAGTAATTGTCGTTCTATCGGTCATATAACCATAATGTGGCTAATAATATGAATTAGATTGATAATAATAAGAGTAATAAGTATAGTAATAGTCGTTCTATCGATCATATAAGCACAATATGGCTAATAATATAAGTTAGATTGATAATAATAAGAGTAAGAAGTATAGTAATTGTCGTTCTATCGATCATATCTGCATAATATGCCTAATAATCTGAGTTAGATTGATAACAGTGAGTGCAATAAGTATAGTAATTGTCGTTCTATCGATCATATAAGCATAATGTGGCTAATAGTATGAGTTACATTGATAACAGTGAGTGTAATAAGTACAGTAATTGTCGTTCTATCGATCATATAAGCACAATATGGCTAATAATATGAGTTAGATTGATAATAATAAGAGTAATAAGTATAGTAATTGTCGTTCTATCGGTCATATAACCATAATATGGCTAATAATATGGGTTAGATTGATAATAATAAGAGTAATAAGTATAGTAATTGTCGTACTATCGATCATATCTGCATAATATGGTTAATAATATGAGTTAGATTGATAATAATAGGAGTAATTAGTATAGTAATTGTCGTATTATCGATCATATAAGCATAATATGGCTAATAGTATGGGTTAGATTGATAATTATAAGAGTAATGAGTATAGTAATTGTCGTTCTATCAATCACATAAGCATAATAAGGCTAATAATATGAGTTAGATTGATAATAATAAGAGTAATGAGTATAGTAATTGTCGTTCTATCGATCATATAAGCATAATGTGGCTAATAATATGAGTTAGATTGATAATAATAAGAGTAATAAGTATAGTAATAGTCGTTCTGTCGATCATATAAGCACAATATGGCTAATAATATAAGTTAGATTGATAATAATAAGAGTAAGAAGTGAAGTAATTGTCGTTCTATGGATCATATAAGCATAATATGGCTAATAATATGAGTTAGATTGATAATAATAAGAGTAATAAGTATAGTAATTGTCGTTCTATCGATCATATAAGCATAATGTGGCTAATAATATGAGTTAGATTGATAATAATAAGAGTAATAAGTATAGTAATTGTCGTTCTATCGATCATATCTGCATAATATGGTTAATAATATGAGTTAGATTGATAATAATAAGAGTAATAAGTATAGTAATTGTCGTTCTATCGATCATATCTGCATAATATGGTTAATAATATGAGTTAGATTGATTATAATAAGAGTAATGAGTATAGTAATTGTCGTTCTATCGATCATATAAGCATAATATGGCTAATAATATGAGTTAGATTGATAATAATAAGAGTAATAAGTATAGTAATTGTCGTTCTATCGATCATATCTGCATAATATGGTTAATAATATGAGTTAGATTGATAATAATAAGAGTAATGAGTATAGTAATTGTCGTATTATCGATCATATAAGCATAATATGGCTAATAGTATGGGTTAGATTGATAATTATAAGAGTAATGAGTATAGTAATTGTCGTTCTATCGGTCATATAACCATAATATGGCTAATAATATGAGTTAGATTGATAATAATAAGAGTAATGAGTGTAGTAATTGTCGTTCTATCGATCATATAAGCATAATACGGCTAATAATATGAGTTAGATTGAAAATAATAAGAGTAATGAGTATAGTAATTGTCGTTCTATCGATCATATAAGCATAATATGCCTAATAATCTGAGTTAGATTGATAACAGTGAGTGCAATAAGTATAGTAATTGTCGTTCTATCGATCATATAAGCATAATGTGGCTAATAATATGAGTTACATTGATAACAGTGAGTGTAATAAGTACAGCAATTGTCGTTCTATCGATCATATAAGCACAATATGGCTAATAATATGAGTTAGATTGATAATAATAAGAGTAATGAGTATAGTAATTGTCGTTCTATCGGTCATATAACCATAATGTGGCTAATAATATGAATTAGATTGATAATAATAAGAGTAATAAGTATAGTAATAGTCGTTCTATCGATCATATAAGCACAATATGGCTAATAATATAAGTTAGATTGATAATAATAAGAGTAAGAAGTATAGTAATTGTCGTTCTATCGATCATATCTGCATAATATGCCTAATAATCTGAGTTAGATTGATAACAGTGAGTGCAATAAGTATAGTAATTGTCGTTCTATCGATCATATAAGCATAATGTGGCTAATAATATGAGTTACATTGATAACAGTGAGTGTAATAAGTACAGTAATTGTCGTTCTATCGATCATATAAGCACAATATGGCTAATAATATGAGTTAGATTGATAATAATAAGAGTAATAAGTATAGTAATTGTCGTTCTATCGGTCATATAACCATAATATGGCTAATAATATGGGTTAGATTGATAATAATAAGAGTAATAAGTATAGTAATTGTCGTACTATCGATCATATCTGCATAATATGGTTAATAATATGAGTTAGATTGATAATAATAGGAGTAATGAGTATAGTAATTGTCGTATTATCGATCATATAAGCATAATATGGCTAATAGTATGGGTTAGATTGATAATTATAAGAGTAATGAGTATAGTAATTGTCGTTCTATCAATCATATAAGCATAATAAGGCTAATAATATGAGTTAGATTGATAATAATAAGAGTAATGAGTATAGTAATTGTCGTTCTATCGATCATATCTACATAATATGGTTAATAATATGAGTTCGATTGATAATAATAAGAGTAATAAGTATAGTAATTGTCGTTCTATCAATCATATTTGCATAATATGGTTAATAATATGAGTTAGATTGTTTATAATAAGAGTAATGAGTATAGTAATTGTCGTTCTATCGATCATATAAGCATAATATGGCTAATAATATGAGTTAGATTGATAATAATAAGAGTAATGAGTATAGTAATTGTCGTTCTATCGATCATATAAGCATAATGTGGCTAATAATATGAGTTAGATTGATAATAGTGAGTGTAATAAGTATAGTAATTGTCGCTCTATCGATCATATAAGCACAATATGGCTAATAATATGAGTTAGATTGATAATAATAAGAGTAATGAGTATAGTAATTGTCGTTCTATCGATCATATAGGCATAATATGGCTAATAATCTGAGTTAGATTGATAACAGTGGGTGCAATAAGTATAGTAATTGTCGTTCTATCGATCATATAAGCATAATATGGCTAATAACATGAGTTAGATTGATAATAATAAGAGTAATAAGTATAGTAATTGTCGTTCTATCGATCATATCTGCATAATATGGTTAATAATATGAGTTAGATTGATAATAATAAGAGTAATAAGTATAGTAATTGTCGTTCTATCGATCATATCTGCATAATATGGTTAATAATATGAGTTAGATTGATTATTATAAGAGTAATGAGTATAGTAATTGTCGTTCTATCGATCATATAAGCATAATATGGCTAATAATATGAGTTAGATTGATAATGGTAAGAGTAATGAGTATAGTAATTGTCGTTCTATCGATCATATAAGCATAATATGGCTAATAATCTGAGTTAGATTGATAACAGTGAGTGCAATAAGTATAGTAATTGTCGTTCTATCGATCATATAAGCATAATGTGGCTAATAATATGAGTTAGATTGATAACAGTGAGTGTAACAAGTACAGTAATTGTCGTTCTATCGATCATATAAGCATAATATGGCTAATAATATGAGTTAGATTGATAATAATAAGAGTAATGAGTATAGTAATTGTCGTTCTATCGATCATATAAGCATAATATGGCTAATAATATGAGTTAGATTGATAATAATAGGAGTAATGAGTATAGTAATTGTCGTATTATCGATCATATAAGCATAATATGGCTAATAGTATGGGTTAGATTGATAATTATAAGAGTAATGAGTACAGTAATTGTCGTTCTATCGATCATATAAGCACAATATGGCTAATAATATGAGTTAGATTGATAATAATAAGAGTAATGGGTATAGTAATTGTCGTTCTATCGGTCATATAACCATAATGTGGCTAATAATATGAATTAGATTGATAATAATAAGAGCAATAAGTATAGTAATAGTCATTCTATCGATCATATAAGCACAATATGGCTAATAATATAAGTTAGATTGATAATAATAAGAGTAAGAAGTATAGTAATTGTCGTTCTATCGATCATATCTGCATAATATGCCTAATAATCTGAGTTAGATTGATAACAGTGAGTGCAATAAGTATAGTAATTGTCGTTCTATCGATCATATAAGCATAATGTGGCTAATAATATGAGTTACATTGATAACAGTGAGTGTAATAAGTACAGTAATTGTCGTTCTATCGATCATATAAGCACAATATGGCTAATAATATGAGTTAGATTGATAACAGTGAGTGTAACAAGTACAGTAATTGTGGTTCTATCGATCATATAAGCATAATATGTCTAATAACATGAGTTAGATTGATAATAATAAGAGTAATGAGTATAGTAATTGTCGTTCTATCGATCATATAAGCATAATATGGCTAATAATCTGAGTTAGATTGAAAACAGTGAGTGCAATAAGTATAGTAATTGTCGTTCTATCGATCATATAAGCATAATGTGGCTAATAATATGAGTTAGATTGATAATAGTGAGTGTAATAAGTATAGTAATTGTCGCTCTATCGATCATATAAGCACAATATGGCTAATAATATGAGTTAGATTGATAATAATAAGAGTAATGAGTCTAGTAATTGTCGTTCTATCGATCATATAGGCATAATATGGCTAATAATCTGAGTTAGATTGATAACAGTGGGTGCAATAAGTATAGTAATTGTCGTTCTATCGATCATATAAGCATAATAAGGCTAATAATATGAGTTAGATTGATAATAGTAAGAGTAATAAGTATAGTAATAGTCGTTCTATCGATCATATAAGCACAATATGGCTAATAATATAAGTTACATTGATAATAATAAGAGTAATAAGTATAGTAATTGTCGTTCGATCGATCATATAAGCATAATAAGGCTAATAATATGAGTTAGATTGATAATAATAAGAGTAATAAGTATAGTAATAGTATTTCTATCGATCATATAAGCACAATATGGCTAATAATATGAGTTAGATTGATAATAATAAGAGTAATAAGTATAGTAATTGTCGTTCTATCGATCATATCTGCATAATATGGTTAATAATATGAGTTAGATTGATAATAATAAGAGTAATGAGTATAGTAATTGTCGTATTATCGATCATATAAGCATAATATGGCTAATAGTATGGGTTAGATTGATAATTATAAGAGTAATGAGTATAGTAATTGTCGTTCTATCGGTCATATAACCATAATATGGCTAATAATATGAGTTAGATTGATAATAATAAGAGTAATGAGTGTAGTAATTGTCGTTCTATCGATCATATAAGCATAATACGGCTAATAATATGAGTTAGATTGAAAATAATAAGAGTAATGAGTATAGTAATTGTCGTTCTATCGATCATATAAGCATAATATGCCTAATAATCTGAGTTAGATTGATAACAGTGAGTGCAATAAGTATAGTAATTGTCGTTCTATCGATCATATAAGCATAATGTGGCTAATAATATGAGTTACATTGATAACAGTGAGTGTAATAAGTACAGTAATTGTCGTTCTATCGATCATATAAGCACAATATGGCTAATAATATGAGTTAGATTGATAATAATAAGAGTAATAAGTATAGTAATTGTCGTTCTATCGGTCATATAACCATAATATGGCTAATAATATGGGTTAGATTGATAATAATAAGAGTAATAAGTATAGTAATTGTCGTACTATCGATCATATCTGCATAATATGGTTAATAATATGAGTTAGATTGATAATAATAAGAGTAATGAGTATAGTAATTGTCGTATTATCGATCATATAAGCATAATATGGCTAATAGTATGGGTTAGATTGATAATTATAAGAGTAATGAGTATAGTAATTGTCGTTCTATCAATCATATAAGCATAATAAGGCTAATAATATGAGTTAGATTGATAATAATAAGAGTAATGAGTATAGTAATTGTCGTTCTATCGATCATATAAGCATAATGTGGCTAATAATATGAGTTAGATTGATAATAATAAGAGTAATAAGTATAGTAATAGTCGTTCTATCGATCATATAAGCACAATATGGCTAATAATATAAGTTAGATTGATAATAATAAGAGTAAGAAGTGAAGTAATTGTCGTTCTATGGATCATATAAGCATAATATGGCTAATAATATGAGTTAGATTGATAATAATAAGAGTAATAAGTACAGTAATTGTCGTTCTATCGATCATATAAGCATAATGTGGCTAATAATATGAGTTAGATTGATAATAATAAGAGTAATAAGTATAGTAATTGTCGTTCTATCGATCATATCTACATAATATGGTTAATAATATGAGTTAGATTGATAATAATAAGAGTAATAAGTATAGTAATTGTCGTTCTATCAATCATATCTGCATAATATGGTTAATAATATGAGTTAGATTGATTATAATAAGAGTAATGAGTATAGTAATTGTCGTTCTATCGATCATATAAGCATAATATGGCTAATAATATGAGTTAGATTGATAGTAATAAGAGTAATGAGTATAGTAATTGTCGTTCTATCAATCATATAAGCATAATATGGCTAATAATCTGAGTTGGATTGATAACAGTGAGTGCAATAAGTATAGTAATTGTCGTTCTATCGATCATATAAGCATAATAAGGCTAATAATATGAGTTAGATTGATAATAATAAGAGTAATAAGTATAGTAATAGTATTTCTATCGATCATATAAGCACAATATGGCTAATAATATAAGTTAGATTGATAATAATAAGAGTAAGAAGTATAGTAATAGTCGTTCTATCGATCATATAAGCACAATATGGCTAATAATATAAGTTACATTGTTAATAATAAGAGTAATAAGTATAGTAATTGTCGTTCTATCGATCATATAAGCATAATGTGGCTAATAATATGAGTTAGATTGATAATAATAAGAGTAATAAGTATAGTAATTGTCGTTCTATCGATCATATCTGCATAATATGGTTAATAATATGAGTTAGATTGATAATAATGAGAGTAATAAGTATAGTAATTGTCGTTCTATCGATCATATAAGCATAATGTGGCTAATAATATGAGTTAGATTGATAATAATAAGAGTAATAAGTATAGTAATTGTCGTTCTATCGATCATATCTACATAATATGGTTAATAATATGAGTTAGATTGATAATAATAAGAGTAATAAGTATAGTAATTGTCGTTCTATCAATCATATCTGCATAATATGGTTAATAATATGAGTTAGATTGATTATAATAAGAGTAATGAGTATAGTAATTGTCGTTCTATCGATCATATAAGCATAATATGGCTAATAATATGAGTTAGATTGATAGTAATAAGAGTAATGAGTATAGTAATTGTCGTTCTATCAATCATATAAGCATAATATGGCTAATAATCTGAGTTGGATTGATAACAGTGAGTGCAATAAGTATAGTAATTGTCGTTCTATCGATCATATAAGCATAATGCGGCTAATAATATGAGTTAGATTGATAACAGTGAGTGTAACAAGTACAGTAATTGTGGTTCTATCGATCATATAAGCATAATATGGCTAATAACATGAGTTAGATTGATAATAATAAGAGTAATGAGTATAGTAATTGTCGTTCTATCGGTCATATAACCATAATATGGCTAATAACATGAGTTAGATTGATAATAATAAGAGTAATGAGTATAGTAATTGTCGTTCTATCGATCATATAAGCATAATATGGCTAATAATCTGAGTTAGATTGATAACAGTGAGTGCAATAAGTATAGTAATTGTCGTTCTATCGATCATATAAGCATAATGTGGCTAATAATATGAGTTAGATTGATAATAATAAGAGTAATAAGTATAGTAATAGTATTTCTATCGATCATATAAGCACAATATGGCTAATAATATAAGTTAGATTGATAATAATAAGAGTAAGAAGTATAGTAATAGTCGTTCTATCGATCATATAAGCACAATATGGCTAATAATATAAGTTACATTGTTAATAATAAGAGTAATAAGTATAGTAATTGTCGTTCTATCGATCATATAAGCATAATGTGGCTAATAATATGAGTTAGATTGATAATAATAAGAGTAATAAGTATAGTAATTGTCGTTCTATCGATCATATCTGCATAATATGGTTAATAATATGAGTTAGATTGATAATAATGAGAGTAATAAGTATA
Organism: Megachile rotundata; assembly: GCF_050947335.1. NCBI lineage: Eukaryota > Metazoa > Arthropoda > Insecta > Hymenoptera > Megachilidae > Megachile > Megachile rotundata. Next base: position 204,474 of record NW_027473424.1, read on the forward strand.
GTAATTGTCGTTCTATCGATCATATCTGCATAATATGGTTAATAACATGAGTTAGATTGATTATAATAAGAGTAATGAGTATAGTAATTGTCGTTCTATCGATCATATAAGCATAATATGGCTAATAATATGAGTTAGATTGATAATAATAAGAGTAATGAGTGTAGTAATTGTCGTTCTATCAATCATATAAGCATAATATGGCTAATAATATGAGTTAGATTGATAATAATAAGAGTAATAAGTATAGTAATTGTCGTTCTATCGATCATATCTGCGTAATATGGCTAATAATATGAGTTAGATTGATAATAGTGAGTGTAATAAGTATAGTAATTGTCGTCCTATCGATCATATAAGCACAATATGGCTAATGATATGAGTTAGATTGATAATAGTGAGTGTAATAAGTATAGTAATTGCCGTACTCTCGATCATGTCTGCATAATATGGCTAATAATATGAGCTAGATTGATAATAATAAGAGTAATAAGTACAGTAATTGTCGTTCTATCGATCATATAATCATAATATTGCTAATAATATGAGTTAGATTGATAATAATAAGAGTAATGAGTATAGTAATTGTCGTTCTATCGATCATATAAGCATAATATGCCTAATAATCTGAGTTAGATTGATAACAGTGAGTGCAATAAGTATAGTAATTGTCGTTCTATCGATCATGTAAGCATAATGTGGCTAATAATATGAGTTAGATTGATAATAGTGAGTGTAATAAGTATAGTAATTGTCGCTCTATCGATCATATAAGCACAATATGGCTAATAATATGAGTTAGATTGATAATAATAAGAGTAATGAGTATAGTAATTGTCGTTCTATCGATCATATAGGCATAATATGGCTAATAATCTGAGTTAGATTGATAACAGTGGGTGCAATAAGTATAGTAATTGTCGTTCTATCGATCATATAAGCATAATATGGCTAATAACATGAGTTAGATTGATAATAATAAGAGTAATAAGTACAGTAATTGTCGTTCTATCGATCATATAAGCATAATGTGGCTAATAATATGAATTAGATTGATAATAATAAGAGTAATAAGTATAGTAATAGTCGTTCTATCGATCATATAAGCATAATGTGGCTAATAATATGAATTAGATTGATAATAATAAGAGTAAGAAGTATAGTAATTGTCGTTCTATGGATCATATAAGCATAATATGGCTAATAATATGAGTTAGATTGATAATAATAAGAGTAATAAGTATAGTAATTGTCGTTCTATCGATCATATAAGCATAATGTGGCTAATAATATGAGTTAGATTGATAATAATAAGAGTAATAAGTATAGTAATTGTCGTTCTATCGATCATATCTGCATAATATGGTTAATAATATGAGTTAGATTGATAATAATAAGAGTAATAAGTATAGTAATTGTCGTTCTATCGATCATATCTGCATAATATGGTTAATAATATGAGTTAGATTGATTATAATAAGAGTAATGAGTATAGTAATTGTCGTTCTATCGATCATATAAGCATAATATGGCTAATAATATGAGTTAGATTGATAAAAATAAGAGTAATAAGTATAGTAATTGTCGTTCTATCGATCATATCTGCATAATATGGTTAATAATATGAGTTAGATTGATAATAATAAGAGTAATGAGTATAGTAATTGTCGTATTATCGATCATATAAGCATAATATGGCTAATAGTATGGGTTAGATTGATAATTATAAGAGTAATGAGTATAGTAATTGTCGTTCTATCGGTCATATAACCATAATATGGCTAATAATATGAGTTAGATTGATAATAATAAGAGTAATGAGTGTAGTAATTGTCGTTCTATCGATCATATAAGCATAATACGGCTAATAATATGAGTTAGATTGAAAATAATAAGAGAAATGAGTATAGTAATTGTCGTTCTATCGATCATATAAGCATAATGTGGCTAATAATATGAGTTCGATTGATAATAGTGAGTGTAATAAGTATAGTAATTGCCGCTCTATCGATCATATAAGCACAATATGGCTAATAATATGAGTTAGATTGATAATAATAAGAGTAATGAGTATAGTAATTGTCGTTCTATCGATCATATAAGCATAATATGGCTAATAATCTGAGTTAGATTGATAACAGTGAGTGCAATAAGTATAGTAATTGTCGTTCTATCGATCATATAAGCATAATAAGGCTATTAATATGAGTTAGATTGATAATAATAAGAGTAGTAAGTATAGTAATTGTCGTTCTATCGATCATATAAGCATAATGTGGCTAATAATATGAATTAGATTGATAATAATAAGAGTAATAAGTATAGTAATAGTCGTTCTATCGATCATATAAGCACAATATGGCTAATAATATAAGTTAGATTGATAATAATAAGAGTAAGAAGTATAGTAATTGTCGTTCTATGGATCATATAAGCATAATATGGCTAATAATATGAGTTAGATTGATAATAATAAGAGCAATAAGTATAGTAATTGTCGTTCTATCGATCATATAAGCATAATGTGGCTAATAATATGAGTTAGATTGATAATAATAAGAGTAATAAGTATAGTAATTGTCGTTCTATCGATCATATAAGCACAATATGGCTAATAATATAAGTTACATTGATAATAATAAGAGTAATAAGTATAGTAATTGTCGTTCTATCGATCATATAAGCATAATGTGGCTAATAATATGAGTTAGATTGATAATAATAAGAGTAATAGGTATAGTAATTGTCGTTCTATCGATCATATCTGCCTAATATGGCTAATAATATGAGCTAGATTGATTATAATAAGAGTAATGAGTATAGTAATTGTCGTTCTATCGATCATATAAGCATAATATGGCTAATAATATGAGTTAGATTGATAATAATAAGAGTAATGAGTATAGTAATTGTCGTTCTATCGATCATATAACCATAATATGGCTAATAATATGAGTTAGATTGATAATAATAAGAGTAATGAGTGTAGTAATTGTCGTTCTATCGATCATATAAGCATAATATGGCTAATAATATGAGTTAGATTGATAAAAATAAGAGTAATAAGTATAGTAATTGTCGTTCTATCGATCATATCTGCATAATATGGTTAATAATATGAGTTAGATTGATAATAATAAGAGTAATGAGTATAGTAATTGTCGTATTATCGATCATATAAGCATAATATGGCTAATAGTATGGGTTAGATTGATAATTATAAGAGTAATGAGTATAGTAATTGTCGTTCTATCGGTCATATAACCATAATATGGCTAATAATATGAGTTAGATTGATAATAATAAGAGTAATGAGTGTAGTAATTGTCGTTCTATCGATCATATAAGCATAATACGGCTAATAATATGAGTTAGATTGAAAATAATAAGAGAAATGAGTATAGTAATTGTCGTTCTATCGATCATATAAGCATAATGTGGCTAATAATATGAGTTCGATTGATAATAGTGAGTGTAATAAGTATAGTAATTGCCGCTCTATCGATCATATAAGCACAATATGGCTAATAATATGAGTTAGATTGATAATAATAAGAGTAATGAGTATAGTAATTGTCGTTCTATCGATCATATAAGCATAATATGGCTAATAATCTGAGTTAGATTGATAACAGTGAGTGCAATAAGTATAGTAATTGTCGTTCTATCGATCATATAAGCATAATAAGGCTATTAATATGAGTTAGATTGATAATAATAAGAGTAGTAAGTATAGTAATTGTCGTTCTATCGATCATATAAGCATAATGTGGCTAATAATATGAATTAGATTGATAATAATAAGAGTAATAAGTATAGTAATAGTCGTTCTATCGATCATATAAGCACAATATGGCTAATAATATAAGTTAGATTGATAATAATAAGAGTAAGAAGTATAGTAATTGTCGTTCTATGGATCATATAAGCATAATATGGCTAATAATATGAGTTAGATTGATAATAATAAGAGCAATAAGTATAGTAATTGTCGTTCTATCGATCATATAAGCATAATGTGGCTAATAATATGAGTTAGATTGATAATAATAAGAGTAATAAGTATAGTAATTGTCGTTCTATCGATCATATAAGCACAATATGGCTAATAATATAAGTTACATTGATAATAATAAGAGTAATAAGTATAGTAATTGTCGTTCTATCGATCATATAAGCATAATGTGGCTAATAATATGAGTTAGATTGATAATAATAAGAGTAATAGGTATAGTAATTGTCGTTCTATCGATCATATCTGCCTAATATGGCTAATAATATGAGCTAGATTGATTATAATAAGAGTAATGAGTATAGTAATTGTCGTTCTATCGATCATATAAGCATAATATGGCTAATAATATGAGTTAGATTGATAATAATAAGAGTAATGAGTATAGTAATTGTCGTTCTATCGATCATATAACCATAATATGGCTAATAATATGAGTTAGATTGATAATAATAAGAGTAATGAGTGTAGTAATTGTCGTTCTATCAATCATATAAGCATAATATGGCTAATAATATGAGTTAGATTGATAATAATAAGAGTAATAAGTATAGTAATTGTCGTTCTATCGATCATATCTGCGTAATATGGCTAATAATATGAGTTAGATTGATTATAATAAGAGTAATGAGTATAGCAATTGTCGTTCTATCGATCATATAAGCATAATATGGCTAGTAATATGAGTTAGATTGATAATAATAAGAGTAATAAGTATAGTAATTGTCGTCCTATCGATCATATCTGCATAATATGGTTAATAATATGAGTTAGATTGATAATAATAAGAGTAATGAGTATAGTAATTGTCGTATTATCGATCATATAAGCATAATATGGCTAATAGTATGGGTTAGATTGATAATTATAAGAGTAATGAGTATAGTAATTGTCGTTCTATCGGTCATATAACCATAATATGGCTAATAATATGAGTTAGATTGATAATAATAAGAGTAGTAAGTATAGTAATTGTCGTTCTATGGATCATATAAGCATAATATGGCCCATAATATGAGTTAGATTGATAATAATAAGAGTAATAAGTATAGTAATTGTCGTTCTATCGATCATATCTGCGTAATATGGCTAATAATATGAGTTAGATTGATTATAATAAGAGTAATGAGTATAGCAATTGTCGTTCTATCGATCATATAAGCATAATGTGGCTAATAATATGAGTTAGATTGATAATAATAAGAGTAATAAGTATAGTAATTGTCGTTCTATCGATCATATCTGCATAATATGGTTAATAATATGAGTTAGATTGATAATAATAAGAGTAATAAGTATAGTAATTGTCGTTCTATCGATCATATCTGCATAATATGGTTAATAGTATGAGTTAGATTGATTATAATAAGAGTAATGAGTATAGCAATTGTCGTTCTATCGATCATATATGCATAATATGGCTAATAGTATGGGTTAGATTGATAATTATAAGAGTAATGAGTATAGTAATTGTCGTTCTATCGGTCATATAACCATAATATGGCTAATAATATGAGTTAGATTGATAATAATAAGAGTAATGAGTGTAGTAATTGTCGTTCTATCAATCATATAAGCATAATATGGCTAATAATATGTGTTAGATTGATAATAATAAGAGTAATAAGTATAGTAATTGTCGTTCTATCGATCATATCTGCGTAATATGGCTAATAATATGAGTTAGATTGATAATAGTGAGTGTAATAAGTATAGTAATTGTCGTTCTATCGATCATATAAGCACAATATGGTTAATGATATGAGTTAGATTGATAACAGTGAGTGCAATAAGTATAGTAATTGTCGTTCTATCGATCATATAAGCATAATGTGGCTAATAATATGAGTTCGATTGATAATAGTGAGTGTAATAAGTATAGTAATTGCCGCTCTATCGATCATATAAGCACAATATGGCTAATAATATGAGTTAGATTGATAATAATAAGAGTAATGAGTAAAGTAATTGTCGTTCTATCGATCATATAAGCATAATGTGGCTAATAATATGAGTTAGATTGATAATAATAAGAGTGATAAGTATAGTAATTGTCGTTCTATCGATCATATCTGCATAATATGGTTAATAATATGAGTTAGATTGATAATAATAAGAGTAATAAGTATAGTAATTGTCGTTCTAATGATCATATCTGCATAATATGGTTAATAATATGAGTTAGATTGATTATAATAAGAGTAATGAGTAGTAGTAATTGCCGTTCTATCGATCATATATGCATAATATGGCTAATAGTATGGGTTAGATTGATAATTATAAGAGTAATGAGTATAGTAATTGTCGTTCTATCGGTCATATAACCATAATATGGCTAATAATATGAGTTAGATTGATAATAATAAGAGTAATGAGTGTAGTAATTGTCGTTCTATCAATCATATAAGCATAATATGGTTAATAATATGAGTTAGATTGATAATAATAAGAGTAATGAGTATAGTAATTGTCGTATTATTGATCATATAAGCATAATGTGGCTAAGAATATGAGTTCGATTGATAATAGTGAGTGTAATAAGTATAGTAATTGCCGCTCTATCGATCATATAAGCACAATATGGCTAATAATATGAGTTAGATTGATAATAATAAGAGTAATGAGTATAGTAATTGTCGTTCTATCGGTCATATAAGCATAATATGGCTAATAATCTGAGTTAGATTGATAACAGTGAGTGCAATAAGTATAGTAATTGTCGTTCTATCGATCATATAAGCATAATAAGGCTATTAATATGAGTTAGATTGATAATAATAAGAGTAGTAAGTATAGTAATTGTCGTTCTATCGATCATATAAGCATAATGTGGCTAATAATATGAATTAGATTGATAATAATAAGAGTAATAAGTATAGTAATAGTCGTTCTATCGATCATATAAGCACAATATGGCTAATAATATAAGTTAGATTGATAATAATAAGAGTAATGAGTGTAGTAATTGTCGTTCTATCAATCATATAAGCATAATATGGCTAATAATATGAGTTAGATTGATAATAGTGAGTGTAATAAGTATAGTAATTGTCGTTCTATCGATCATATAAGCACAATATGGTTAATGATATGAGTTAGATTGATAATAGTGAGTGTAATAAGTATAGTAATTGTCGTACTCTCGATCATATCTGCATAATATGGCTAATAATATGAGCTAGATTGATAATAATAAGAGTAATAAGTACAGTAATTGTCGTTCTATCGATCATATAAGCATAATATTGCTAATGATATGAGTTAGATTGATAATAATAAGAGTAATGAGTATAGTAATTGTCGTTCTATCGATCATATAAGCACAATATGGCTAATAATATAAGTTACATTGATAATAATAAGAGTAATAAGTATAGTAATTGTCGTTCTATCGATCATATAAGCATAATGTGGCTAATAATATGAGTTAGATTGATAATAATAAGAGTAATAAGTATAGTAATTGTCGTTCTATCGATCATATCTGCATAATATGGTTAATAATATGAGTTAGATTGATAATAGTGAGTGTAATAAGTATAGTAATTGTCGTACTCTCGATCATATCTGCATAATATGGCTAATAATATGAGCTAGATTGATTATAATAAGAGTAATGAGTATAGTAATTGTCGTTCTATCGATCATATAAGCATAATATGGTTAATAATATGAGTTAGATTGATAATAATAAGAGTAATGAGTATAGTAATTGTCGTTCTATCGATCATATAAGCATAATATGGCTAATAATCTGAGTTGGATTGATAACAGTGAGTGCAATAAGTATGGTAATTGTCGTTCTATCGATCATATAAGCATAATGTGGCTAATAATATGAGTTAGATTGATAATAATAAGAGTAATGAGTATAGTAATTGTCGTTCTATCGATCATATAGGCATAATATGGCTAATAATCTGAGTTAGATTGATAACAGTGGGTGCAATAAGTATAGTAATTGTCGTTCTATCGATCATATAAGCATAAGAAGGCTAATAATATGAGTTAGATTGATAATAATAAGAGTAATAAGTATAGTAATAGTCGTTCTATCGATCATATAAGCACAATATGGCTAATAATATAAGTTACATTGATAATAATAAGAGTAATAAGTATAGTAATTGTCGTTCTATCGATCATATAAGCATAATAAGGCTAATAATATGAGTTACATTGATAATAATAAGAGTAATAAGTATAGTAATAGTATTTCTATCGATCATATCTGCATAATATGGTTAATAATATGAGTTAGATTGATAATAATAAGAGTAATGAGTATAGTAATAGTCGTATCATCGATCATATAAGCATAATATGGCTAATAGTATGGGTTAGATTGATAATTATAAGAGTAATGAGTATAGTAATTGTCGTTCTATCGATCATATAACCATAATATGGCTAATAATATGAGTTAGATTGATAATAATAAGAGTAATGAGTGTAGTAATTGTCGTTCTATCAATTATATAAGCATAATATGGCTAATAATATGAGTTAGATTGATAATAATAAGAGTAATAAGTATAGTAATTGTCGTTCTATCGATCATATCTGCGTAATATGGCTAATAATATGAGTTAGATTGATTATAATAAGAGTAATGAGTATAGCAATTGTCGTTCTATCGATCATATAAGCATAATATGGCTAATAATATGAGTTAGATTGATAATAATAAGAGTAATAAGTATAGTAATTGTCGTCCTATCGATCATATCTGCATAATATGGTTAATAATATGAGTTAGATTGATAATAATAAGAGTAATGAGTATAGTAATTGTCGTATTATCGATCATATAAGCATAATATGGCTAATAGTAAGGGTTAGATTGATAATTATAAGAGTAATGAGTATAGTAATTGTCGTTCTATCGGTCATATAACCATAATATGGCTAATAATATGAGTTAGATTGATAATAATAAGAGTAGTAAGTATAGTAATTGTCGTTCTATGGATCATATAAGCATAATATGGCCCATAATATGAGTTAGATTGATAATAATAAGAGTAATAAGTATAGTAATTGTCGTTCTATCGATCATATCTGCGTAATATGGCTAATAATATGAGTTAGATTGATTATAATAAGAGTAATGAGTATAGCAATTGTCGTTCTATCGATCATATAAGCATAATGTGGCTAATAATATGAGTTAGATTGATAATAATAAGAGTAATAAGTATAGTAATTGTCGTTCTATCGATCATATCTACATAATATGGTTAATAATATGAGTTAGATTGATAATAATAAGAGTAATAAGTATAGTAATTGTCGTTCTATCAATCATATCTGCATAATATGGTTAATAATATGAGTTAGATTGATTATAATAAGAGTAATGAGTATAGTAATTGTCGTTCTATCGATCATATCTGCATAATATGGTTAATAGTATGAGTTAGATTGATTATAATAAGAGTAATGAGTATAGCAATTGTCGTTCTATCGATCATATATGCATAATATGGCTAATAGTATGGGTTAGATTGATAATTATAAGAGTAATGAGTATAGTAATTGTCGTTCTATCGGTCATATAACCATAATATGGCTAATAATATGAGTTAGATTGATAATAATAAGAGTAATGAGTGTAGTAATTGTCGTTCTATCAATCATATAAGCATAATATGGCTAATAATATGTGTTAGATTGATAATAATAAGAGTAATAAGTATAGTAATTGTCGTTCTATCGATCATATCTGCGTAATATGGCTAATAATATGAGTTAGATTGATAATAGTGAGTGTAATAAGTATAGTAATTGTCGTTCTATCGATCATATAAGCACAATATGGTTAATGATATGAGTTAGATTGATAATAGTGAGTGTAATAAGTATAGTAATTGTCGTACTCTCGATCATATCTGCATAATATGGCTAATAATATGAGCTAGATTGATAATAATAAGAGTAATAAGTACAGTAATTGTCGTTCTATCGATCATATAAGCATAATATTGCTTATCATATGAGTTAGATTGATAATAATAAGAGTAATGAGTATAGTAATTGTCGTTCTATCGATCATATAAGCATAATATGCCTAATAATCTGAGTTAGATTGATAACAGTGAGTGCAATAAGTATAGTAATTGTCGTTCTATCGATCATATAAGCATAATGTGGGTAATAATATGAGTTCGATTGATAATAGTGAGTGTAATAAGTATAGTAATTGCCGCTCTATCGATCATATAAGCACAATATGGCTAATAATATGAGTTAGATTGATAATAATAAGAGTAATGAGTATAGTAATTGTCGTTCTATCGATCATATAAGCATAATATGGCTAATAATATGAGTTAGATTGATAATGGTAAGAGTAATGAGTATAGTAATTGTCGTTCTATCGATCATATAAGCATAATATGGCTAATAATCTGAGTTAGATTGATAACAGTGAGTGCAATAAGTATAGTAATTGTCGTTCTATCGATCATATAAGCATAATGTGGCTAATAATATGAGTTAGATTGATAACAGTGAGTGTAACAAGTACAGTAATTGTCGTTCTATCGATCATATAAGCATAATATGGCTAATAATATGAGTTAGATTGATAATAATAAGAGTAATGAGTATAGTAATTGTCGTTCTATCGATCATATAAGCATAATATGGCTAATAATATGAGTTAGATTGATAATAATAGGAGTAATGAGTATAGTAATTGTCGTATTATCGATCATATAAGCATAATATGGCTAATAGTATGGGTTAGATTGATAATTATAAGAGTAATGAGTACAGTAATTGTCGTTCTATCGATCATATAAGCACAATATGGCTAATAATATGAGTTAGATTGATAATAATAAGAGTAATGGGTATAGTAATTGTCGTTCTATCGGTCATATAACCATAATGTGGCTAATAATATGAATTAGATTGATAATAATAAGAGCAATAAGTATAGTAATAGTCATTCTATCGATCATATAAGCACAATATGGCTAATAATATAAGTTAGATTGATAATAATAAGAGTAAGAAGTATAGTAATTGTCGTTCTATCGATCATATCTGCATAATATGCCTAATAATCTGAGTTAGATTGATAACAGTGAGTGCAATAAGTATAGTAATTGTCGTTCTATCGATCATATAAGCATAATGTGGCTAATAATATGAGTTACATTGATAACAGTGAGTGTAATAAGTACAGTAATTGTCGTTCTATCGATCATATAAGCACAATATGGCTAATAATATGAGTTAGATTGATAACAGTGAGTGTAACAAGTACAGTAATTGTGGTTCTATCGATCATATAAGCATAATATGTCTAATAACATGAGTTAGATTGATAATAATAAGAGTAATGAGTATAGTAATTGTCGTTCTATCGATCATATAAGCATAATATGGCTAATAATCTGAGTTAGATTGAAAACAGTGAGTGCAATAAGTATAGTAATTGTCGTTCTATCGATCATATAAGCATAATGTGGCTAATAATATGAGTTAGATTGATAATAGTGAGTGTAATAAGTATAGTAATTGTCGCTCTATCGATCATATAAGCACAATATGGCTAATAATATGAGTTAGATTGATAATAATAAGAGTAATGAGTCTAGTAATTGTCGTTCTATCGATCATATAGGCATAATATGGCTAATAATCTGAGTTAGATTGATAACAGTGGGTGCAATAAGTATAGTAATTGTCGTTCTATCGATCATATAAGCATAATAAGGCTAATAATATGAGTTAGATTGATAATAGTAAGAGTAATAAGTATAGTAATAGTCGTTCTATCGATCATATAAGCACAATATGGCTAATAATATAAGTTACATTGATAATAATAAGAGTAATAAGTATAGTAATTGTCGTTCGATCGATCATATAAGCATAATAAGGCTAATAATATGAGTTAGATTGATAATAATAAGAGTAATAAGTATAGTAATAGTATTTCTATCGATCATATAAGCACAATATGGCTAATAATATGAGTTAGATTGATAATAATAAGAGTAATAAGTATAGTAATTGTCGTTCTATCGATCATATCTGCATAATATGGTTAATAATATGAGTTAGATTGATAATAATAAGAGTAATGAGTATAGTAATTGTCGTATTATCGATCATATAAGCATAATATGGCTAATAGTATGGGTTAGATTGATAATTATAAGAGTAATGAGTATAGTAATTGTCGTTCTATCGGTCATATAACCATAATATGGCTAATAATATGAGTTAGATTGATAATAATAAGAGTAATGAGTGTAGTAATTGTCGTTCTATCGATCATATAAGCATAATACGGCTAATAATATGAGTTAGATTGAAAATAATAAGAGTAATGAGTATAGTAATTGTCGTTCTATCGATCATATAAGCATAATATGCCTAATAATCTGAGTTAGATTGATAACAGTGAGTGCAATAAGTATAGTAATTGTCGTTCTATCGATCATATAAGCATAATGTGGCTAATAATATGAGTTACATTGATAACAGTGAGTGTAATAAGTACAGTAATTGTCGTTCTATCGATCATATAAGCACAATATGGCTAATAATATGAGTTAGATTGATAATAATAAGAGTAATAAGTATAGTAATTGTCGTTCTATCGGTCATATAACCATAATATGGCTAATAATATGGGTTAGATTGATAATAATAAGAGTAATAAGTATAGTAATTGTCGTACTATCGATCATATCTGCATAATATGGTTAATAATATGAGTTAGATTGATAATAATAAGAGTAATGAGTATAGTAATTGTCGTATTATCGATCATATAAGCATAATATGGCTAATAGTATGGGTTAGATTGATAATTATAAGAGTAATGAGTATAGTAATTGTCGTTCTATCAATCATATAAGCATAATAAGGCTAATAATATGAGTTAGATTGATAATAATAAGAGTAATGAGTATAGTAATTGTCGTTCTATCGATCATATAAGCATAATGTGGCTAATAATATGAGTTAGATTGATAATAATAAGAGTAATAAGTATAGTAATAGTCGTTCTATCGATCATATAAGCACAATATGGCTAATAATATAAGTTAGATTGATAATAATAAGAGTAAGAAGTGAAGTAATTGTCGTTCTATGGATCATATAAGCATAATATGGCTAATAATATGAGTTAGATTGATAATAATAAGAGTAATAAGTACAGTAATTGTCGTTCTATCGATCATATAAGCATAATGTGGCTAATAATATGAGTTAGATTGATAATAATAAGAGTAATAAGTATAGTAATTGTCGTTCTATCGATCATATCTACATAATATGGTTAATAATATGAGTTAGATTGATAATAATAAGAGTAATAAGTATAGTAATTGTCGTTCTATCAATCATATCTGCATAATATGGTTAATAATATGAGTTAGATTGATTATAATAAGAGTAATGAGTATAGTAATTGTCGTTCTATCGATCATATAAGCATAATATGGCTAATAATATGAGTTAGATTGATAGTAATAAGAGTAATGAGTATAGTAATTGTCGTTCTATCAATCATATAAGCATAATATGGCTAATAATCTGAGTTGGATTGATAACAGTGAGTGCAATAAGTATAGTAATTGTCGTTCTATCGATCATATAAGCATAATAAGGCTAATAATATGAGTTAGATTGATAATAATAAGAGTAATAAGTATAGTAATAGTATTTCTATCGATCATATAAGCACAATATGGCTAATAATATAAGTTAGATTGATAATAATAAGAGTAAGAAGTATAGTAATAGTCGTTCTATCGATCATATAAGCACAATATGGCTAATAATATAAGTTACATTGTTAATAATAAGAGTAATAAGTATAGTAATTGTCGTTCTATCGATCATATAAGCATAATGTGGCTAATAATATGAGTTAGATTGATAATAATAAGAGTAATAAGTATAGTAATTGTCGTTCTATCGATCATATCTGCATAATATGGTTAATAATATGAGTTAGATTGATAATAATGAGAGTAATAAGTATAGTAATTGTCGTTCTATCGATCATATAAGCATAATGTGGCTAATAATATGAGTTAGATTGATAATAATAAGAGTAATAAGTATAGTAATTGTCGTTCTATCGATCATATCTACATAATATGGTTAATAATATGAGTTAGATTGATAATAATAAGAGTAATAAGTATAGTAATTGTCGTTCTATCAATCATATCTGCATAATATGGTTAATAATATGAGTTAGATTGATTATAATAAGAGTAATGAGTATAGTAATTGTCGTTCTATCGATCATATAAGCATAATATGGCTAATAATATGAGTTAGATTGATAGTAATAAGAGTAATGAGTATAGTAATTGTCGTTCTATCAATCATATAAGCATAATATGGCTAATAATCTGAGTTGGATTGATAACAGTGAGTGCAATAAGTATAGTAATTGTCGTTCTATCGATCATATAAGCATAATGCGGCTAATAATATGAGTTAGATTGATAACAGTGAGTGTAACAAGTACAGTAATTGTGGTTCTATCGATCATATAAGCATAATATGGCTAATAACATGAGTTAGATTGATAATAATAAGAGTAATGAGTATAGTAATTGTCGTTCTATCGGTCATATAACCATAATATGGCTAATAACATGAGTTAGATTGATAATAATAAGAGTAATGAGTATAGTAATTGTCGTTCTATCGATCATATAAGCATAATATGGCTAATAATCTGAGTTAGATTGATAACAGTGAGTGCAATAAGTATAGTAATTGTCGTTCTATCGATCATATAAGCATAATGTGGCTAATAATATGAGTTAGATTGATAATAATAAGAGTAATAAGTATAGTAATAGTATTTCTATCGATCATATAAGCACAATATGGCTAATAATATAAGTTAGATTGATAATAATAAGAGTAAGAAGTATAGTAATAGTCGTTCTATCGATCATATAAGCACAATATGGCTAATAATATAAGTTACATTGTTAATAATAAGAGTAATAAGTATAGTAATTGTCGTTCTATCGATCATATAAGCATAATGTGGCTAATAATATGAGTTAGATTGATAATAATAAGAGTAATAAGTATAGTAATTGTCGTTCTATCGATCATATCTGCATAATATGGTTAATAATATGAGTTAGATTGATAATAATGAGAGTAATAAGTATAGTAATTGTCGTTCTATCGATCATATCTGCATAATATGGTTAATAACATGAGTTAGATTGATTATAATAAGAGTAATGAGTATAGTAATTGTCGTTCTATCGATCATATAAGCATAATATGGCTAATAATATGAGTTAGATTGATAATAATAAGAGTAATGAGTGTAGTAATTGTCGTTCTATCAATCATATAAGCATAATATGGCTAATAATATGAGTTAGATTGATAATAATAAGAGTAATAAGTATAGTAATTGTCGTTCTATCGATCATATCTGCGTAATATGGCTAATAATATGAGTTAGATTGATAATAGTGAGTGTAATAAGTATAGTAATTGTCGTCCTATCGATCATATAAGCACAATATGGCTAATGATATGAGTTAGATTGATAATAGTGAGTGTAATAAGTATAGTAATTGCCGTACTCTCGATCATGTCTGCATAATATGGCTAATAATATGAGCTAGATTGATAATAATAAGAGTAATAAGTACAGTAATTGTCGTTCTATCGATCATATAATCATAATATTGCTAATAATATGAGTTAGATTGATAATAATAAGAGTAATGAGTATAGTAATTGTCGTTCTATCGATCATATAAGCATAATATGCCTAATAATCTGAGTTAGATTGATAACAGTGAGTGCAATAAGTATAGTAATTGTCGTTCTATCGATCATGTAAGCATAATGTGGCTAATAATATGAGTTAGATTGATAATAGTGAGTGTAATAAGTATAGTAATTGTCGCTCTATCGATCATATAAGCACAATATGGCTAATAATATGAGTTAGATTGATAATAATAAGAGTAATGAGTATAGTAATTGTCGTTCTATCGATCATATAGGCATAATATGGCTAATAATCTGAGTTAGATTGATAACAGTGGGTGCAATAAGTATAGTAATTGTCGTTCTATCGATCATATAAGCATAATATGGCTAATAACATGAGTTAGATTGATAATAATAAGAGTAATAAGTACAGTAATTGTCGTTCTATCGATCATATAAGCATAATGTGGCTAATAATATGAATTAGATTGATAATAATAAGAGTAATAAGTATAGTAATAGTCGTTCTATCGATCATATAAGCATAATGTGGCTAATAATATGAATTAGATTGATAATAATAAGAGTAAGAAGTATAGTAATTGTCGTTCTATGGATCATATAAGCATAATATGGCTAATAATATGAGTTAGATTGATAATAATAAGAGTAATAAGTATAGTAATTGTCGTTCTATCGATCATATAAGCATAATGTGGCTAATAATATGAGTTAGATTGATAATAATAAGAGTAATAAGTATAGTAATTGTCGTTCTATCGATCATATCTGCATAATATGGTTAATAATATGAGTTAGATTGATAATAATAAGAGTAATAAGTATAGTAATTGTCGTTCTATCGATCATATCTGCATAATATGGTTAATAATATGAGTTAGATTGATTATAATAAGAGTAATGAGTATAGTAATTGTCGTTCTATCGATCATATAAGCATAATATGGCTAATAATATGAGTTAGATTGATAATAATAAGAGTAATAAGTATAGTAATTGTCGTTCTATCGATCATATCTGCATAATATGGTTAATAATATGAGTTAGATTGATAATAATAAGAGTAATGAGTATAGTAATTGTCGTATTATCGATCATATAAGCATAATATGGCTAATAGTATGGGTTAGATTGATAATTATAAGAGTAATGAGTATAGTAATTGTCGTTCTATCGGTCATATAACCATAATATGGCTAATAATATGAGTTAGATTGATAATAATAAGAGTAATGAGTGTAGTAATTGTCGTTCTATCGATCATATAAGCATAATACGGCTAATAATATGAGTTAGATTGAAAATAATAAGAGAAATGAGTATAGTAATTGTCGTTCTATCGATCATATAAGCATAATGTGGCTAATAATATGAGTTCGATTGATAATAGTGAGTGTAATAAGTATAGTAATTGCCGCTCTATCGATCATATAAGCACAATATGGCTAATAATATGAGTTAGATTGATAATAATAAGAGTAATGAGTATAGTAATTGTCGTTCTATCGATCATATAAGCATAATATGGCTAATAATCTGAGTTAGATTGATAACAGTGAGTGCAATAAGTATAGTAATTGTCGTTCTATCGATCATATAAGCATAATAAGGCTATTAATATGAGTTAGATTGATAATAATAAGAGTAGTAAGTATAGTAATTGTCGTTCTATCGATCATATAAGCATAATGTGGCTAATAATATGAATTAGATTGATAATAATAAGAGTAATAAGTATAGTAATAGTCGTTCTATCGATCATATAAGCACAATATGGCTAATAATATAAGTTAGATTGATAATAATAAGAGTAAGAAGTATAGTAATTGTCGTTCTATGGATCATATAAGCATAATATGGCTAATAATATGAGTTAGATTGATAATAATAAGAGCAATAAGTATAGTAATTGTCGTTCTATCGATCATATAAGCATAATGTGGCTAATAATATGAGTTAGATTGATAATAATAAGAGTAATAAGTATAGTAATTGTCGTTCTATCGATCATATAAGCACAATATGGCTAATAATATAAGTTACATTGATAATAATAAGAGTAATAAGTATAGTAATTGTCGTTCTATCGATCATATAAGCATAATGTGGCTAATAATATGAGTTAGATTGATAATAATAAGAGTAATAGGTATAGTAATTGTCGTTCTATCGATCATATCTGCCTAATATGGCTAATAATATGAGCTAGATTGATTATAATAAGAGTAATGAGTATAGTAATTGTCGTTCTATCGATCATATAAGCATAATATGGCTAATAATATGAGTTAGATTGATAATAATAAGAGTAATGAGTATAGTAATTGTCGTTCTATCGATCATATAACCATAATATGGCTAATAATATGAGTTAGATTGATAATAATAAGAGTAATGAGTGTAGTAATTGTCGTTCTATCAATCATATAAGCATAATATGGCTAATAATATGAGTTAGATTGATAATAATAAGAGTAATAAGTATAGTAATTGTCGTTCTATCGATCATATCTGCGTAATATGGCTAATAATATGAGTTAGATTGATTATAATAAGAGTAATGAGTATAGCAATTGTCGTTCTATCGATCATATAAGCATAATATGGCTAGTAATATGAGTTAGATTGATAATAATAAGAGTAATAAGTATAGTAATTGTCGTCCTATCGATCATATCTGCATAATATGGTTAATAATATGAGTTAGATTGATAATAATAAGAGTAATGAGTATAGTAATTGTCGTATTATCGATCATATAAGCATAATATGGCTAATAGTATGGGTTAGATTGATAATTATAAGAGTAATGAGTATAGTAATTGTCGTTCTATCGGTCATATAACCATAATATGGCTAATAATATGAGTTAGATTGATAATAATAAGAGTAGTAAGTATAGTAATTGTCGCTCTATGGATCATATAAGCATAATATGGCCCATAATATGAGTTAGATTGATAATAATAAGAGTAATAAGTATAGTAATTGTCGTTCTATCGATCATATCTGCGTAATATGGCTAATAATATGAGTTAGATTGATTATAATAAGAGTAATGAGTATAGCAATTGTCGTTCTATCGATCATATAAGCATAATGTGGCTAATAATATGAGTTAGATTGATAATAATAAGAGTAATAAGTATAGTAATTGTCGTTCTATCGATCATATCTGCATAATATGGTTAATAATATGAGTTAGATTGATAATAATAAGAGTAATAAGTATAGTAATTGTCGTTCTATCGATCATATCTGCATAATATGGTTAATAGTATGAGTTAGATTGATTATAATAAGAGTAATGAGTATAGCAATTGTCGTTCTATCGATCATATATGCATAATATGGCTAATAGTATGGGTTAGATTGATAATTATAAGAGTAATGAGTATAGTAATTGTCGTTCTATCGGTCATATAACCATAATATGGCTAATAATATGAGTTAGATTGATAATAATAAGAGTAATGAGTGTAGTAATTGTCGTTCTATCAATCATATAAGCATAATATGGCTAATAATATGTGTTAGATTGATAATAATAAGAGTAATAAGTATAGTAATTGTCGTTCTATCGATCATATCTGCGTAATATGGCTAATAATATGAGTTAGATTGATAATAGTGAGTGTAATAAGTATAGTAATTGTCGTTCTATCGATCATATAAGCACAATATGGTTAATGATATGAGTTAGATTGATAACAGTGAGTGCAATAAGTATAGTAATTGTCGTTCTATCGATCATATAAGCATAATGTGGCTAATAATATGAGTTCGATTGATAATAGTGAGTGTAATAAGTATAGTAATTGCCGCTCTATCGATCATATAAGCACAATATGGCTAATAATATGAGTTAGATTGATAATAATAAGAGTAATGAGTAAAGTAATTGTCGTTCTATCGATCATATAAGCATAATGTGGCTAATAATATGAGTTAGATTGATAATAATAAGAGTGATAAGTATAGTAATTGTCGTTCTATCGATCATATCTGCATAATATGGTTAATAATATGAGTTAGATTGATAATAATAAGAGTAATAAGTATAGTAATTGTCGTTCTAATGATCATATCTGCATAATATGGTTAATAATATGAGTTAGATTGATTATAATAAGAGTAATGAGTAGTAGTAATTGCCGTTCTATCGATCATATATGCATAATATGGCTAATAGTATGGGTTAGATTGATAATTATAAGAGTAATGAGTATAGTAATTGTCGTTCTATCGGTCATATAACCATAATATGGCTAATAATATGAGTTAGATTGATAATAATAAGAGTAATGAGTGTAGTAATTGTCGTTCTATCAATCATATAAGCATAATATGGTTAATAATATGAGTTAGATTGATAATAATAAGAGTAATGAGTATAGTAATTGTCGTATTATTGATCATATAAGCATAATGTGGCTAAGAATATGAGTTCGATTGATAATAGTGAGTGTAATAAGTATAGTAATTGCCGCTCTATCGATCATATAAGCACAATATGGCTAATAATATGAGTTAGATTGATAATAATAAGAGTAATGAGTATAGTAATTGTCGTTCTATCGGTCATATAAGCATAATATGGCTAATAATCTGAGTTAGATTGATAACAGTGAGTGCAATAAGTATAGTAATTGTCGTTCTATCGATCATATAAGCATAATAAGGCTATTAATATGAGTTAGATTGATAATAATAAGAGTAGTAAGTATAGTAATTGTCGTTCTATCGATCATATAAGCATAATGTGGCTAATAATATGAATTAGATTGATAATAATAAGAGTAATAAGTATAGTAATAGTCGTTCTATCGATCATATAAGCACAATATGGCTAATAATATAAGTTAGATTGATAATAATAAGAGTAATGAGTGTAGTAATTGTCGTTCTATCAATCATATAAGCATAATATGGCTAATAATATGAGTTAGATTGATAATAGTGAGTGTAATAAGTATAGTAATTGTCGTTCTATCGATCATATAAGCACAATATGGTTAATGATATGAGTTAGATTGATAATAGTGAGTGTAATAAGTATAGTAATTGTCGTACTCTCGATCATATCTGCATAATATGGCTAATAATATGAGCTAGATTGATAATAATAAGAGTAATAAGTACAGTAATTGTCGTTCTATCGATCATATAAGCATAATATTGCTAATGATATGAGTTAGATTGATAATAATAAGAGTAATGAGTATAGTAATTGTCGTTCTATCGATCATATAAGCACAATATGGCTAATAATATAAGTTACATTGATAATAATAAGAGTAATAAGTATAGTAATTGTCGTTCTATCGATCATATAAGCATAATGTGGCTAATAATATGAGTTAGATTGATAATAATAAGAGTAATAAGTATAGTAATTGTCGTTCTATCGATCATATCTGCATAATATGGTTAATAATATGAGTTAGATTGATAATAGTGAGTGTAATAAGTATAGTAATTGTCGTACTCTCGATCATATCTGCATAATATGGCTAATAATATGAGCTAGATTGATTATAATAAGAGTAATGAGTATAGTAATTGTCGTTCTATCGATCATATAAGCATAATATGGTTAATAATATGAGTTAGATTGATAATAATAAGAGTAATGAGTATAGTAATTGTCGTTCTATCGATCATATAAGCATAATATGGCTAATAATCTGAGTTGGATTGATAACAGTGAGTGCAATAAGTATGGTAATTGTCGTTCTATCGATCATATAAGCATAATGTGGCTAATAATATGAGTTAGATTGATAATAATAAGAGTAATGAGTATAGTAATTGTCGTTCTATCGATCATATAGGCATAATATGGCTAATAATCTGAGTTAGATTGATAACAGTGGGTGCAATAAGTATAGTAATTGTCGTTCTATCGATCATATAAGCATAAGAAGGCTAATAATATGAGTTAGATTGATAATAATAAGAGTAATAAGTATAGTAATAGTCGTTCTATCGATCATATAAGCACAATATGGCTAATAATATAAGTTACATTGATAATAATAAGAGTAATAAGTATAGTAATTGTCGTTCTATCGATCATATAAGCATAATAAGGCTAATAATATGAGTTACATTGATAATAATAAGAGTAATAAGTATAGTAATAGTATTTCTATCGATCATATCTGCATAATATGGTTAATAATATGAGTTAGATTGATAATAATAAGAGTAATGAGTATAGTAATAGTCGTATCATCGATCATATAAGCATAATATGGCTAATAGTATGGGTTAGATTGATAATTATAAGAGTAATGAGTATAGTAATTGTCGTTCTATCGATCATATAACCATAATATGGCTAATAATATGAGTTAGATTGATAATAATAAGAGTAATGAGTGTAGTAATTGTCGTTCTATCAATCATATAAGCATAATATGGCTAATAATATGAGTTAGATTGATAATAATAAGAGTAATAAGTATAGTAATTGTCGTTCTATCGATCATATCTGCGTAATATGGCTAATAATATGAGTTAGATTGATTATAATAAGAGTAATGAGTATAGCAATTGTCGTTCTATCGATCATATAAGCATAATATGGCTAATAATATGAGTTAGATTGATAATAATAAGAGTAATAAGTATAGTAATTGTCGTCCTATCGATCATATCTGCATAATATGGTTAATAATATGAGTTAGATTGATAATAATAAGAGTAATGAGTATAGTAATTGTCGTATTATCGATCATATAAGCATAATATGGCTAATAGTAAGGGTTAGATTGATAATTATAAGAGTAATGAGTATAGTAATTGTCGTTCTATCGGTCATATAACCATAATATGGCTAATAATATGAGTTAGATTGATAATAATAAGAGTAGTAAGTATAGTAATTGTCGTTCTATGGATCATATAAGCATAATATGGCCCATAATATGAGTTAGATTGATAATAATAAGAGTAATAAGTATAGTAATTGTCGTTCTATCGATCATATCTGCGTAATATGGCTAATAATATGAGTTAGATTGATTATAATAAGAGTAATGAGTATAGCAATTGTCGTTCTATCGATCATATAAGCATAATGTGGCTAATAATATGAGTTAGATTGATAATAATAAGAGTAATAAGTATAGTAATTGTCGTTCTATCGATCATATCTGCATAATATGGTTAATAATATGAGTTAGATTGATAATAATAAGAGTAATAAGTATAGTAATTGTCGTTCTATCGATCATATCTGCATAATATGGTTAATAGTATGAGTTAGATTGATTATAATAAGAGTAATGAGTATAGCAATTGTCGTTCTATCGATCATATATGCATAATATGGCTAATAGTATGGGTTAGATTGATAATTATAAGAGTAATGAGTATAGTAATTGTCGTTCTATCGGTCATATAACCATAATATGGCTAATAATATGAGTTAGATTGATAATAATAAGAGTAATGAGTGTAGTAATTGTCGTTCTATCAATCATATAAGCATAATATGGCTAATAATATGTGTTAGATTGATAATAATAAGAGTAATAAGTATAGTAATTGTCGTTCTATCGATCATATCTGCGTAATATGGCTAATAATATGAGTTAGATTGATAATAGTGAGTGTAATAAGTATAGTAATTGTCGTTCTATCGATCATATAAGCACAATATGGTTAATGATATGAGTTAGATTGATAATAGTGAGTGTAATAAGTATAGTAATTGTCGTACTCTCGATCATATCTGCATAATATGGCTAATAATATGAGCTAGATTGATAATAATAAGAGTAATAAGTACAGTAATTGTCGTTCTATCGATCATATAAGCATAATATTGCTTATCATATGAGTTAGATTGATAATAATAAGAGTAATGAGTATAGTAATTGTCGTTCTATCGATCATATAAGCATAATATGCCTAATAATCTGAGTTAGATTGATAACAGTGAGTGCAATAAGTATAGTAATTGTCGTTCTATCGATCATATAAGCATAATGTGGGTAATAATATGAGTTCGATTGATAATAGTGAGTGTAATAAGTATAGTAATTGCCGCTCTATCGATCATATAAGCACAATATGGCTAATAATATGAGTTAGATTGATAATAATAAGAGTAATGAGTATAGTAATTGTCGTTCTATCGATCATATAAGCATAATGTGGCTAATAATATGAGTTAGATTGATAATAATAAGAGTAATAAGTATAGTAATTGTCGTTCTATCGATCATATCTGCATAATATGGTTAATAATATGAGTTAGATTGATAATAATAAGAGTAATAAGTATAGTAATTGTCGTTCTAATGATCATATCTGCATAATATGGTTAATAATATGAGTTAGATTGATTATAATAAGAGTAATGAGTAGTAGTAATTGCCGTTCTATCGATCATATATGCATAATATGGCTAATAGTATGGGTTAGATTGATAATTATAAGAGTAATGAGTATAGTAATTGTCGTTCTATCGGTCATATAACCATAATATGGCTAATAATATGAGTTAGATTGATAATAATAAGAGTAATGAGTGTAGTAATTGTCGTTCTATCAATCATATAAGCATAATATGGTTAATAATATGAGTTAGATTGATAATAATAAGAGTAATGAGTATAGTAATTGTCGTATTATTGATCATATAAGCATAATGTGGCTAATAATATGAGTTCGATTGATAATAGTGAGTGTAATAAGTATAGTAATTGCCGCTCTATCGATCATATAAGCACAATATGGCTAATAATATGAGTTAGATTGATAATAATAAGAGTAATGAGTATAGTAATTGTCGTTCTATCGGTCATATAAGCATAATATGGCTAATAATCTGAGTTAGATTGATAACAGTGAGTGCAATAAGTATAGTAATTGTCGTTCTATCGATCATATAAGCATAATAAGGCTATTAATATGAGTTAGATTGATAATAATAAGAGTAGTAAGTATAGTAATTGT
This sequence comes from Megachile rotundata, assembly GCF_050947335.1. Lineage (NCBI taxonomy): Eukaryota > Metazoa > Arthropoda > Insecta > Hymenoptera > Megachilidae > Megachile > Megachile rotundata. The sequence continues at coordinate 229,219 of NW_027473424.1, forward strand.
CGTTCTATCGATCATATAAGCATAATGTGGCTAATAATATGAATTAGATTGATAATAATAAGAGTAATAAGTATAGTAATAGTCGTTCTATCGATCATATAAGCACAATATGGCTAATAATATAAGTTAGATTGATAATAATAAGAGTAATAAGTATAGTAATTGTCGTTCTATCGATCATATCTGCATAATATGGTTAATAATATGAGTTAGATTGATTATAATAAGAGTAATGAGTATAGTAATTGTCGTTCTATCGATCATATATGCATAATATGGCTAATAGTATGGGTTAGATTGATAATTATAAGAGTAATGAGTATAGTAATTGTCGTTCTATCGGTCATATAACCATAATATGGCTAATAATATGAGTTAGATTGATAATAATAAGAATAATGAGTGTAGTAATTGTCGTTCTATCAATCATATAAGCATAATATGGCTAATAATATGAGTTAGATTGATAATAATAAGAGTAATAAGTATAGTAATTGTCGTTCTATCGATCATATCTGCGTAATATGGCTAATAATATGAGTTAGATTGATAATAGTGAGTGTAATAAGTATAGTAATTGTCGTTCTATCGATCATATAAGCACAATATGGTTAATGATATGAGTTAGATTGATAATAGTGAGTGTAATAAGTATAGTAATTGTCGTACTCTCGATCATATCTGCATAATATGGCTAATAATATGAGCTAGATTGATAATAATAAGAGTAATAAGTACAGTAATTGTCGTTCTATCGATCATATAAGCATAATATTGCTAATGATATGAGTTAGATTGATAATAATAAGAGTAATGAGTATAGTAATTGTCGTTCTATCGATCATATAAGCATAATATGCCTAATAATCTGAGTTAGATTGATAACAGTGAGTGCAATAAGTATAGTAATTGTCGTTCTATCGATCATATAAGCATAATGTGGCTAATAATATGAGTTAGATTGATAACAGTGAGTGTAATAAGTACAGTAATTGTCGTTCTATCGATCATATAAGCATAATGTGGCTAATAATATGAGTTAGATTGATAATAATGAGAGTAATAAGTATAGTAATTGTCGTTCTATCGATCATATCTGCATAATATGGTTAATAATATGAGTTAGATTGATTATAATAAGAGTAATGAGTATAGTAATTGTCGTTCTATCGATCATATAAGCATAATATGGCTAATAATATGAGTTAGATTGATAATAATAAGAGTAATAAGTATAGTAATTGTCGTTCTATCGATCATATCTGCGTAATATGGCTAATAATATAAGTTAGATTGATAATAGTGAGTGTAATAAGTATAGTAATTGTCGTCCTATCGATCATATAAGCACAATATGGCTAATGATATGAGTTAGATTGATAATAGTGAGTGTAATAAGTATAGTAATTGCCGTACTCTCGATCATGTCTGCATAATATGGCTAATAATATGAGCTAGATTGATAATAATAAGAGTAATAAGTACAGTAATTGTCGTTCTATCGATCATATAATCATAATATTGCTAATAATATGAGTTAGATTGATAATAATAAGAGTAATGAGTATAGTAATTGTCGTTCTATCGATCATATAAGCATAATATGCCTAATAATCTGAGTTAGATTGATAACAGTGAGTGCAATAAGTATAGTAATTGTCGTTCTATCGATCATGTAAGCATAATGTGGCTAATAATATGAGTTAGATTGATAATAGTGAGTGTAATAAGTATAGTAGTTGTCGCTCTATCGATCATATAAGCACAATATGGCTAATAATATGAGTTAGATTGATAATAATAAGAGTAATGAGTATAGTAATTGTCGTTCTATCGATCATATAGGCATAATATGGCTAATAATCTTAGTTAGATTGATAACAGTGGGTGCAATAAGTATAGTAATTGTCGTTCTATCGATCATATAAGCATAATGTGGCTAATAATATGAGTTAGATTGATAACAGTGAGTGTAATAAGTACAGTAATTGTCGTTCTATCGATCATATAAGCATAATGTGGCTAATAATATGAGTTAGATTGATAATAATGAGAGTAATAAGTATAGTAATTGTCGTTCTATCGATCATATCTGCATAATATGGTTAATAATATGAGTTAGATTGATTATAATAAGAGTAATGAGTATAGTAATTGTCGTTCTATCGATCATATAAGCATAATATGGCTAATAACATGAGTTAGATTGATAATAATAAGAGTAATAAGTACAGTAATTGTCGTTCTATCGATCATATAAGCATAATGTGGCTAATAATATGAATTAGATTGATAATAATAAGAGTAATAAGTATAGTAATAGTCGTTCTATCGATCATATAAGCACAATATGGCTAATAATATAAGTTAGATTGATAATAATAAGAGTAATAAGTATAGTAATTGTCGTTCTATCGATCATATCTGCGTAATATGGCTAATAATATGAGTTAGATTGATAATAGTGAGTGTAATAAGTATAGTAATTGTCGTTCTATCGATCATATAAGCACAATATGGTTAATGATATGAGTTAGATTGATAATAGTGAGTGTAATAAGTATAGTAATTGTCGTACTCTCGATCATATCTGCATAATATGGCTAATAATATGAGCTAGATTGATAATAATAAGAGTAATAAGTACAGTAATTGTCGTTCTATCGATCATATAGGCATAATATTGCTAATGATATGAGTTAGATTGATAATAATAAGAGTAATGAGTATAGTAATTGTCGTTCTATCGATCATATAAGCATAATATGCCTAATAATCTGAGTTAGATTGATAACAGTGAGTGCAATAAGTATAGTAATTGTCGTTCTATCGATCATATAAGCATAATGTGGCTAATAATATGAGTTAGATTGATAATAATAAGAGTAATAAGTATAGTAATTGTCGTTCTATCGATCATGTAAGCATAATGTGGCTAATAATATGAGTTAGATTGATAATAGTGAGTGTAATAAGTATAGTAATTGTCGCTCTATCGATCATATAAGCACAATATGGCTAATAATATGAGTTAGATTGATAATAATAAGAGTAATGAGTATAGTAATTGTCGTTCTATCGATCATATAGGCATAATATGGCTAATAATCTTAGTTAGATTGATAACAGTGGGTGCAATAAGTATAGTAATTGTCGTTCTATCGATCATATAAGCACAATATGGCTAATAATATAAGTTAGATTGATAATAATAAGAGTAATAAGTATAGTAATTGTCGTTCTATCGATCATATCTGCATAATATGGTTAATAATATGAGTTAGATTGATTATAATAAGAGTAATGAGTATAGTAATTGTCGTTCTATCGATCATATATGCATAATATGGCTAATAGTATGGGTTAGATTGATAATTATAAGAGTAATGAGTATAGTAATTGTCGTTCTATCGGTCATATAACCATAATATGGCTAATAATATGAGTTAGATTGATAATAGTGAGTGTAATAAGTATAGTAATTGTCGTTCTATCGATCATATAAGCACAATATGGTTAATGATATGAGTTAGATTGATAATAGTGAGTGTAATAAGTATAGTAATTGTCGTACTCTCGATCATATCTGCATAATATGGCTAATACTATGAGCTAGATTGATAATAATAAGAGTAATAAGTACAGTAATTGTCGTTCTATCGATCATATAAGCATAATATTGCTAATGATATGAGTTAGATTGATAATAATAAGAGTAATGAGTATAGTAATTGTCGTTCTATCGATCATATAAGCATAATATGCCTAATAATCTGAGTTAGATTGATAACAGTGAGTGCAATAAGTATAGTAATTGTCGTTCTATCGATCATATAAGCATAATGTGGCTAATAATATGAGTTAGATTGATAACAGTGAGTCTAATAAGTACAGTAATTGTCGTTCTATCGATCATATAAGCATAATGTGGCTAATAATATGAGTTCGATTGATAATAGTGAGTGTAATAAGTATAGTAATTGCCGCTCTATCGATCATATAAGCACACTATGGCTAATAATATGAGTTAGATTGATAATAATAAGAGTAATGAGTATAGTAATTGTCGTTCTATCGATCATATAAGCATAATGTGGCTAATAATATCAGTTAGATTGATAATAATAAGAGTAATAAGTATAGTAATTGTCGTTCTATCGATCATATAAGCATAATGTGGCTAATAATATGAGTTAGATTGATAATAATAAGAGTAATAAGTATAGTATTTGTCGTTCTATCGATCATATCTGCATAATATGGTTAATAATATGAGTTAGATTGATAATAATGAGAGTAATAAGTATAGTAATTGTCGTTCTATCGATCATATCTGCATAATATGGTTAATAATATGAGTTAGATTGATTATAATAAGAGTAATGAGTATAGTAATTGTCGTTCTATCGATCATATAAGCATAATATGGCTAATAATATGAGTTAGATTGATAATAATAAGAGCAATGAGTGTAGTAATTGTCGTTCTATCAATCATATAAGCATAATATGGCTAATAATATGAGTTAGATTGATAATAATAAGAGTAATAAGTATAGTAATTGTCGTTCTATCGATCATATCTGCGTAATATGGCTAATAATATGAGTTAGATTGATAATAGTGAGTGTAATAAGTATAGTAATTGTCGTCCTATCGATCATATAAGCACAATATGGGTAATGATATGAGTTAGATTGATAATAGTGAGTGTAATAAGTATAGTAATTGCCGTACTCTCGATCATGTCTGCATAATATGGCTAATAATATGAGCTAGATTGATAATAATAAGAGTAATAAGTACAGTAATTGTCGTTCTATCGATCATATAATCATAATATTGCTAATAATATGAGTTAGATTGATAATAATAAGAGTAATGAGTATAGTAATTGTCGTTCTATCGATCATATAAGCATAATATGCCTAATAATCTGAGTTAGATTGATAACAGTGAGTGCAATAAGTATAGTAATTGTCGTTCTATCGATCATGTAAGCAGAATGTGGCTAATAATATGAGTTAGATTGATAATAGTGAGTGTAATAAGTATAGTAATTGTCGCTCTATCGATCATATAAGCACAATATGGCTAATAATATGAGTTAGATTGATAATAATAAGAGTAATGAGTATAGTAATTGTCGTTCTATCGATCATATAGGCATAATATGGCTAATAATCTTAGTTAGATTGATAACAGTGGGTGCAATAAGTATAGTAATTGTCGTTCTATCGATCATATAAGCATAATATGGCTAATAACATGAGTTAGATTGATAATAATAAGAGTAATAAGTACAGTAATTGTCGTTCTATCGATCATATAAGCATAATGTGGCTAATAATATGAATTAGATTGATAATAATAAGAGTAATAAGTATAGTAATAGTCGTTCTATCGATCATATAAGCACAATATGGCTAATAATATAAGTTAGATTGATAATAATAAGAGTAATAAGTATAGTAATTGTCGTTCTATCGATCATATCTGCGTAATATGGCTAATAATATGAGTTAGATTGATAATAGTGAGTGTAATAAGTATAGTAATTGTCGTTCTATCGATCATATAAGCACAATATGGTTAATGATATGAGTTAGATTGATAATAGTGAGTGTAATAAGTATAGTAATTGTCGTACTCTCGATCATATCTGCATAATATGGCTAATAATATGAGCTAGATTGATAATAATAAGAGTAATAAGTACAGTAATTGTCGTTCTATCGATCATATAGGCATAATATTGCTAATGATATGAGTTAGATTGATAATAATAAGAGTAATGAGTATAGTAATTGTCGTTCTATCGATCATATAAGCATAATATGCCTAATAATCTGAGTTAGATTGATAACAGTGAGTGCAATAAGTATAGTAATTGTCGTTCTATCGATCATATAAGCATAATGTGGCTAATAATATGAGTTAGATTGATAACAGTGAGTGTAATAAGTACAGTAATTGTCGTTCTATCGATCATATAAGCATAATGTGGCTAATAATATGAGTTCGATTGATAATAGTGAGTGTAATAAGTATAGTAATTGCCGCTCTATCGATCATATAAGCACAATATGGCTAATAATATGAGTTAGATTGATAATAATAAGAGTAATGAGTATAGTAATTGTCGTTCTATCGATCATATAAGCATAATGTGGCTAATAATATCAGTTAGATTGATAATAATAAGAGTAATAAGTATAGTAATTGTCGTTCTATCGATCATATAAGCATAATGTGGCTAATAATATGAGTTAGATTGATAATAATAAGAGTAATAAGTATAGTAATTGTCGTTCTATCGATCATATCTGCATAATATGGTTAATAATATGAGTTAGATTGATAATAATGAGAGTAATAAGTATAGTAATTGTCGTTCTATCGATCATATCTGCATAATATGGTTAATAATATGAGTTAGATTGATTATAATAAGAGTAATGAGTATAGTAATTGTCGTTGTATCGATCATATAAGCATAATATGGCTAATAATATGAGTTAGATTGATAATAATAAGAGCAATGAGTGTAGTAATTGTCGTTCTATCAATCATATAAGCATAATATGGCTAATAATATGAGTTAGATTGATAATAATAAGAGTAATAAGTATAGTAATTGTCGTTCTATCGATCATATCTGCGTAATATGGCTAATAATATGAGTTAGATTGATAATAGTGAGTGTAATAAGTATAGTAATTGTCGTCCTATCGATCATATAAGCACAATATGGCTAATGATATGAGTTAGATTGATAATAGTGAGTGTAATAAGTATAGTAATTGCCGTACTCTCGATCATGTCTGCATAATATGGCTAATAATATGAGCTAGATTGATAATAGTGAGTGTAATAAGTATAGTAATTGCCGCTCTATCGATCATATAAGCACAATATGGCTAATAATATGAGTTAGATTGATAATAATAAGAGTAATGAGTATAGTAATTGTCGTTCTATCGGTCATATAAGCATAATATGGCTAATAATCTGAGTTAGATTGATAACAGTGAGTGCAATAAGTATAGTAATTGTCGTTCTATCGATCATATAAGCATAATAAGGCTATTAATATGAGTTAGATTGATAATAATAAGAGTAGTAAGTATAGTAATTGTCGTTCTATCGATCATATAAGCATAATGTGGCTAATAATATGAATTAGATTGATAATAATAAGAGTAATAAGTATAGTAATTGTCGTTCTATCGATCATATCTGCATAATATGGTTAATAATATGAGTTAGATTGATTATAATAAGAGTAATGAGTATAGTAATTGTCGTTCTATCGATCATATATGCATAATATGGCTAATAGTATGGGTTAGATTGATAATTATAAGAGTAATGAGTATAGTAATTGTCGTTCTATCGGTCATATAACCATAATATGGCTAATAATATGAGTTAGATTGATAATAATAAGAGTAATGAGTGTAGTAATTGTCGTTCTATCAATCATATAAGCATAATATGGCTAATAATATGAGTTAGATTGATAATAATAAGAGTAGTAAGTATAGTAATTGTCGTTCTATCGATCATATAAGCATAATGTGGCTAATAATATGAATTAGATTGATAATAATAAGAGTAATAAGTATAGTAATAGTCGTTCTATCGATCATATAAGCACAATATGGCTAATAATATAAGTTAGATTGATAATAATAAGAGTAATAAGTATAGTAATTGTCGTTCTATCGATCATATCTGCATAATATGGTTAATAATATGAGTTAGATTGATTATAATAAGAGTAATGAGTATAGTAATTGTCGTTCTATCGATCATATATGCATAATATGGCTAATAGTATGGGTTAGATTGATAATTATAAGAGTAATGAGTATAGTAATTGTCGTTCTATCCGTCATATAACCATAATATGGCTAATAATATGAGTTAGATTGATAATAATAAGAGTAATGAGTGTAGTAATTGTCGTTCTATCAATCATATAAGCATAATGTGGCTAATAATATGAATTAGATTGATAATAATAAGAGTAATAAGTATAGTAATAGTCGTTCTATCGATCATATAAGCACAATATGGCTAATAATATAAGTTAGATTGATAATAATAAGAGTAATAAGTATAGTAATTGTCGTTCTATCGATCATATCTGCATAATATGGTTAATAATATGAGTTAGATTGATTATAATAAGAGTAATGAGTATAGTAATTGTCGTTCTATCGATCATATATGCATAATATGGCTAATAGTATGGGTTAGATTGATAATTATAAGAGTAATGAGTATAGTAATTGTCGTTCTATCCGTCATATAACCATAATATGGTTAATAATATGAGTTAGATTGATTATAATAAGAGTAATAAGTATAGTAATTGTCGTTCTATCGATCATATCTGCGTAATATGGCTAATAATATGAGTTAGATTGATAATAGTGAGTGTAATAAGTATAGTAATTGTCGTTCTATCGATCATATAAGCACAATATGGTTAATGATATGAGTTAGATTGATAATAGTGAGTGTAATAAGTATAGTAATTGTCGTACTCTCGATCATATCTGCATAATATGGCTAATAATATGAGCTAGATTGATAATAATAAGAGTAATAAGTACAGTAATTGTCGTTCTATCGATCATATATGCATAATATGGCTAATAGTATGGGTTAGATTGATAATTATAAGAGTAATGAGTATAGTAATTGTCGTTCTATCGGTCATATAACCATAATATGGCTAATAATATGAGTTAGATTGATAATAATAAGAGTAATGAGTGTAGTAATTGTCGTTCTATCAATCATATAAGCATAATATGGCTAATAATATGTGTTAGATTGATAATAATAAGAGTAATAAGTATAGTAATTGTCGTTCTATCGATCATATCTGCGTAATATGGCTAATAATATGAGTTAGATTGATAATAGTGAGTGTAATAAGTATAGTAATTGTCGTTCTATCGATCATATAAGCACAATATGGTTAATGATATGAGTTAGATTGATAATAGTGAGTGTAATAAGTATAGTAATTGTCGTACTCTCGATCATATCTGCATAATATGGCTAATAATATGAGCTAGATTGATAATAATAAGAGTAATAAGTACAGTAATTGTCGTTCTATCGATCATATAAGCATAATATTGCTTATCATATGAGTTAGATTGATAATAATAAGAGTAATGAGTATAGTAATTGTCGTTCTATCGATCATATAAGCATAATATGCCTAATAATCTGAGTTAGATTGATAACAGTGAGTGCAATAAGTATAGTAATTGTCGTTCTATCGATCATATAAGCATAATGTGGCTAATAATATGAGTTCGATTGATAATAGTGAGTGTAATAAGTATAGTAATTGCCGCTCTATCGATCATATAAGCACAATATGGCTAATAATATGGGTTAGATTGATAATAATAAGAGTAATGAGTATAGTAATTGTCGTTCTATCGATCATATAAGCATAATGTGGCTAATAATATGAGTTAGATTGATAATAATAAGAGTAATAAGTATAGTAATTGTCGTTCTATCGATCATATCTGCATAATATGGTTAATAATATGAGTTAGATTGATAATAATAAGAGTAATAAGTATAGTAATTGTCGTTCTAATGATCATATCTGCATAATATGGTTAATAATATGAGTTAGATTGATTATAATAAGAGTAATGAGTAGTAGTAATTGCCGTTCTATCGATCATATATGCATAATATGGCTAATAGTATGGGTTAGATTGATAATTATAAGAGTAATGAGTATAGTAATTGTCGTTCTATCGGTCATATAACCATAATATGGCTAATAATATGAGTTAGATTGATAATAATAAGAGTAATGAGTGTAGTAATTGTCGTTCTATCAATCATATAAGCATAATATGGTTAATAATATGAGTTAGATTGATAATAATAAGAGTAATGAGTATAGTAATTGTCGTGTTATTGATCATATAAGCATAATGTGGCTAATAATATGAGTTCGATTGATAATAGTGAGTGTAATAAGTATAGTAATTGCCGCTCTATCGATCATATAAGCACAATATGGCTAATAATATGAGTTAGATTGATAATAATAAGAGTAATGAGTATAGTAATTGTCGTTCTATCGGTCATATAAGCATAATATGGCTAATAATCTGAGTTAGATTGATAACAGTGAGTGCAATAAGTATAGTAATTGTCGTTCTATCGATCATATAAGCATAATAAGGCTATTAATATGAGTTAGATTGATAATAATAAGAGTAGTAAGTATAGTAATTGTCGTTCTATCGATCATATAAGCATAATGTGGCTAATAATATGAATTAGATTGATAATAATAAGAGTAATAAGTATAGTAATAGTCGTTCTATCGATCATATAAGCACAATATGGCTAATAATATAAGTTAGATTGATAATAATAAGAGTAATAAGTATAGTAATTGTCGTTCTATCGATCATATCTGCATAATATGGTTAATAATATGAGTTAGATTGATTATAATAAGAGTAATGAGTATAGTAATTGTCGTTCTATCGATCATATATGCATAATATGGCTAATAGTATGGGTTAGATTGATAATTATAAGAGTAATGAGTATAGTAATTGTCGTTCTATCGGTCATATAACCATAATATGGCTAATAATATGAGTTAGATTGATAATAATAAGAGTAATGAGTGTAGTAATTGTCGTTCTATCAATCATATAAGCATAATATGGCTAATAATATGAGTTAGATTGATAATAGTGAGTGTAATAAGTATAGTAATTGTCGTTCTATCGATCATATAAGCACAATATGGTTAATGATATGAGTTAGATTGATAATAGTGAGTGTAATAAGTATAGTAATTGTCGTACTCTCGATCATATCTGCATAATATGGCTAATAATATGAGCTAGATTGATAATAATAAGAGTAATAAGTACAGTAATTGTCGTTCTATCGATCATATAAGCATAATATTGCTAATGATATGAGTTAGATTGATAATAATAAGAGTAATGAGTATAGTAATTGTCGTTCTATCGATCATATAAGCATAATATGCCTAATAATCTGAGTTAGATTGATAACAGTGAGTGCAATAAGTATAGTAATTGTCGTTCTATCGATCATATAAGCATAATGTGGCTAATAATATGAGTTAGATTGATAACAGTGAGCGTAATAAGTACAGTAATTGTCGTTCTATCGATCATATAAGCATAATGTGGCTAATAATATGAGTTCGATTGATAATAGTGAGTGTAATAAGTATAGTAATTGCCGCTCTATCGATCATATAAGCACACTATGGCTAATAATATGAGTTAGATTGATAATAATAAGAGTAATGAGTATAGTAATTGTCGTTCTATCGATCATATAAGCATAATGTGGCTAATAATATCAGTTAGATTGATAATAATAAGAGTAATAAGTATAGTAATTGTCGTTCTATCGATCATATAAGCATAATGTGGCTAATAATATGAGTTAGATTGATAATAATAAGAGTAATAAGTATAGTATTTGTCGTTCTATCGATCATATCTGCATAATATGGTTAATAATATGAGTTAGATTGATAATAATGAGAGTAATAAGTATAGTAATTGTCGTTCTATCGATCATATCTGCATAATATGGTTAATAATATGAGTTAGATTGATTATAATAAGAGTAATGAGTATAGTAATTGTCGTTCTATCGATCATATAAGCATAATATGGCTAATAATATGAGTTAGATTGATAATAATAAGAGCAATGAGTGTAGTAATTGTCGTTCTATCAATCATATAAGCATAATATGGCTAATAATATGAGTTAGATTGATAATAATAAGAGTAATAAGTATAGTAATTGTCGTTCTATCGATCATATCTGCGTAATATGGCTAATAATATGAGTTAGATTGATAATAGTGAGTGTAATAAGTATAGTAATTGTCGTCCTATCGATCATATAAGCACAATATGGCTAATGATATGAGTTAGATTGATAATAGTGAGTGTAATAAGTATAGTAATTGCCGTACTCTCGATCATGTCTGCATAATATGGCTAATAATATGAGCTAGATTGATAATAATAAGAGTAATAAGTACAGTAATTGTCGTTCTATCGATCATATAAGCATAATATGCCTAATAATCTGAGTTAGATTGATAACAGTGAGTGCAATAAGTATAGTAATTGTCGTTCTATCGATCATGTAAGCATAATGTGGCTAATAATATGAGTTAGATTGATAATAGTGAGTGTAATAAGTATAGTAATTGTCGCTCTATCGATCATATAAGCACAATATGGCTAATAATATGAGTTAGATTGATAATAATAAGAGTAATGAGTATAGTAATTGTCGTTCTATCGATCATATAGGCATAATATGGCTAATAATCTTAGTTAGATTGATAACAGTGGGTGCAATAAGTATAGTAATTGTCGTTCTATCGATCATATAAGCACAATATGGCTAATAATATAAGTTAGATTGATAATAATAAGAGTAATAAGTATAGTAATTGTCGTTCTATCGATCATATCTGCATAATATGGTTAATAATATGAGTTAGATTGATTATAATAAGAGTAATGAGTATAGTAATTGTCGTTCTATCGATCATATATGCATAATATGGCTAATAGTATGGGTTAGATTGATAATTATAAGAGTAATGAGTATAGTAATTGTCGTTCTATCGATCATATAAGCATAATATGCCTAATAATCTGAGTTAGATTGATAACAGTGAGTGCAATAAGTATAGTAATTGTCGTTCTATCGATCATATAAGCATAATGTGGCTAATAATATGAGTTAGATTGATAACAGTGAGTGTAATAAGTACAGTAATTGTCGTTCTATCGATCATATAAGCATAATGTGGCTAATAATATGAGTTCGATTGATAATAGTGAGTGTAATAAGTATAGTAATTGCCGCTCTATCGATCATATAAGCACACTATGGCTAATAATATGAGTTAGATTGATAATAATAAGAGTAATGAGTATAGTAATTGTCGTTCTATCGATCATATAAGCATAATGTGGCTAATAATATGAGTTAGATTGATAACAGTGAGTGTAATAAGTACAGTAATTGTCGTTCTATCGATCATATCTGCATAATATGGTTAATAATATGAGTTAGATTGATTATAATAAGAGTAATGAGTATAGTAATTGTCGTTCTATCGATCATATAAGCATAATATGGCTAATAATATGAGTTAGATTGATAATAATAAGAGCAATGAGTGTAGTAATTGTCGTTCTATCAATCATATAAGCATAATATGGCTAATAATATGAGTTAGATTGATAATAATAAGAGTAATAAGTATAGTAATTGTCGTTCTATCGATCATATCTGCGTAATATGGCTAATAATATGAGTTAGATTGATAATAGTGAGTGTAATAAGTATAGTAATTGTCGTCCTATCGATCATATAAGCACAATATGGCTAATGATATGAGTTAGATTGATAATAGTGAGTGTAATAAGTATAGTAATTGCCGTACTCTCGATCATGTCTGCATAATATGGCTAATAATATGAGCTAGATTGATAATAATAAGAGTAATAAGTACAGTAATTGTCGTTCTATCGATCATATAATCATAATATTGCTAATAATATGAGTTAGATTGATAATAATAAGAGTAATGAGTATAGTAATTGTCGTTCTATCGATCATATAAGCACAATATGGTTAATGATATGAGTTAGATTGATAATAGTGAGTGTAATAAGTATAGTAATTGTCGTACTCTCGATCATATCTGCATAATATGGCTAATAATATGAGCTAGATTGATAATAATAAGAGTAATAAGTACAGTAATTGTCGTTCTATCGATCATATAGGCATAATATTGCTAATGATATGAGTTAGATTGATAATAATAAGAGTAATGAGTATAGTAATTGTCGTTCTATCGATCATATAAGCATAATATGCCTAATAATCTGAGTTAGATTGATAACAGTGAGTGCAATAAGTATAGTAATTGTCGTTCTATCGATCATATAAGCATAATGTGGCTAATAATATGAGTTAGATTGATAATAATAAGAGTAATAAGTATAGTAATTGTCGTTCTATCGATCATGTAAGCATAATGTGGCTAATAATATGAGTTAGATTGATAATAGTGAGTGTAATAAGTATAGTAATTGTCGCTCTATCGATCATATAAGCACAATATGGCTAATAATATGAGTTAGATTGATAATAATAAGAGTAATGAGTATAGTAATTGTCGTTCTATCGATCATATAGGCATAATATGGCTAATAATCTTAGTTAGATTGATAACAGTGGGTGCAATAAGTATAGTAATTGTCGTTCTATCGATCATATAAGCACAATATGGCTAATAATATAAGTTAGATTGATAATAATAAGAGTAATAAGTATAGTAATTGTCGTTCTATCGATCATATCTGCATAATATGGTTAATAATATGAGTTAGATTGATTATAATAAGAGTAATGAGTATAGTAATTGTCGTTCTATCGATCATATATGCATAATATGGCTAATAGTATGGGTTAGATTGATAATTATAAGAGTAATGAGTATAGTAATTGTCGTTCTATCGGTCATATAACCATAATATGGCTAATAATATGAGTTAGATTGATAATAGTGAGTGTAATAAGTATAGTAATTGTCGTTCTATCGATCATATAAGCACAATATGGTTAATGATATGAGTTAGATTGATAATAGTGAGTGTAATAAGTATAGTAATTGTCGTACTCTCGATCATATCTGCATAATATGGCTAATACTATGAGCTAGATTGATAATAATAAGAGTAATAAGTACAGTAATTGTCGTTCTATCGATCATATAAGCATAATATTGCTAATGATATGAGTTAGATTGATAATAATAAGAGTAATGAGTATAGTAATTGTCGTTCTATCGATCATATAAGCATAATATGCCTAATAATCTGAGTTAGATTGATAACAGTGAGTGCAATAAGTATAGTAATTGTCGTTCTATCGATCATATAAGCATAATGTGGCTAATAATATGAGTTAGATTGATAACAGTGAGTCTAATAAGTACAGTAATTGTCGTTCTATCGATCATATAAGCATAATGTGGCTAATAATATGAGTTCGATTGATAATAGTGAGTGTAATAAGTATAGTAATTGCCGCTCTATCGATCATATAAGCACACTATGGCTAATAATATGAGTTAGATTGATAATAATAAGAGTAATGAGTATAGTAATTGTCGTTCTATCGATCATATAAGCATAATGTGGCTAATAATATCAGTTAGATTGATAATAATAAGAGTAATAAGTATAGTAATTGTCGTTCTATCGATCATATAAGTATAATGTGGCTAATAATATGAGTTAGATTGATAATAATAAGAGTAATAAGTATAGTATTTGTCGTTCTATCGATCATATCTGCATAATATGGTTAATAATATGAGTTAGATTGATAATAATGAGAGTAATAAGTATAGTAATTGTCGTTCTATCGATCATATCTGCATAATATGGTTAATAATATGAGTTAGATTGATTATAATAAGAGTAATGAGTATAGTAATTGTCGTTCTATCGATCATATAAGCATAATATGGCTAATAATATGAGTTAGATTGATAATAATAAGAGCAATGAGTGTAGTAATTGTCGTTCTATCAATCATATAAGCATAATATGGCTAATAATATGAGTTAGATTGATAATAATAAGAGTAATAAGTATAGTAATTGTCGTTCTATAGATCATATCTGCGTAATATGGCTAATAATATGAGTTAGATTGATAATAGTGAGTGTAATAAGTATAGTAATTGTCGTCCTATCGATCATATAAGCACAATATGGCTAATGATATGAGTTAGATTGATAATAGTGAGTGTAATAAGTATAGTAATTGCCGTACTCTCGATCATGTCTGCATAATATGGCTAATAATATGAGCTAGATTGATAATAATAAGAGTAATAAGTACAGTAATTGTCGTTCTATCGATCATATAAGCATAATATGCCTAATAATCTGAGTTAGATTGATAACAGTGAGTGCAATAAGTATAGTAATTGTCGTTCTATCGATCATGTAAGCATAATGTGGCTAATAATATGAGTTAGATTGATAATAGTGAGTGTAATAAGTATAGTAATTGTCGCTCTATCGATCATATAAGCACAATATGGCTAATAATATGAGTTAGATTGATAATAATAAGAGTAATGAGTATAGTAATTGTCGTTCTATCGATCATATAGGCATAATATGGCTAATAATCTGAGTTAGATTGATAACAGTGGGTGCAATAAGTATAGTAATTGTCGTTCTATCGATCATATAAGCATAATATGGCTAATAACATGAGTTAGATTGATAATAATAAGAGTAATAAGTACAGTAATTGTCGTTCTATCGATCATATAAGCATAATGTGGCTAATAATATGAATTAGATTGATAATAATAAGAGTAATAAGTATAGTAATAGTCGTTCTATCGATCATATAAGCACAATATGGCTAATAATATAAGTTACATTGATAATAATAAGAGTAATAAGTATAGTAATTGTCGTTCTATCGATCATATAAGCATAATAAGGCTAATAATATGAGTTACATTGATAATAATAAGAGTAATAAGTATAGTAATAGTATTTCTATCGATCATATAAGCACAATATGGCTAATAATATAAGTTAGATTGATAATAATAAGAGTAAGAAGTATAGTAATTGTCGTTCTATCGATCATATCTGCATAATATGGTTAATAATATGAGTTAGATTGATTATAATAAGAGTAATGAGTATAGTAATTGTCGTTCTATCGATCATATAAGCATAATATGGCTAATAATATGAGTTAGATTGATAATAATAAGAGTAATAAGTATAGTAATTGTCGTTCTATCGATCATATAACCATAATATGGCTAATAATATGAGTTAGATTGATAATAATAAGAGTAATGAGTGTAGTAATTGTCGTTCTATCAATCATATAAGCATAATATGGCTAATAATATGAGTTAGATTGATAATAATAAGAGTAATAAGTATAGTAATTGTCGTTCTATCGATCATATCTGCGTAATATGGCTAATAATATGAGTTAGATTGATTATAATAAGAGTAATGAGTATAGCAATTGTCGTTCTATCGATCATATAAGCATAATATGGCTAATAATATGAGTTAGATTGATAATAATAAGAGTAATAAGTATAGTAATTGTCGTCCTATCGATCATATCTGCATAATATGGTTAATAATATGAGTTAGATTGATAATAATAAGAGTAATGAGTATAGTAATTGTCGTATTATCGATCATATAAGCATAATATGGCTAATAGTATGGGTTAGATTGATAATAGTGAGTGTAATAAGTATAGTAATTGTCGTTCTATCGATCATATAAGCACAATATGGTTAATGATATGAGTTAGATTGATAACAGTGGGTGCAATAAGTATAGTAATTGTCGTTCTATCGATCATATAAGCATAATATGGCTAATAACATGAGTTAGATTGATAATAATAAGAGTAATAAGTACAGTAATTGTCGTTCTATCGATCATATAAGCATAATGTGGCTAATAATATGAGTTAGATTGATAATAATAAGAGTAATGAGTGTAGTAATTGTCGTTCTATCAATCATATAAGCATAATATGGTTAATAATATGAGTTAGATTGATAATAATAAGAGTAATGAGTATAGTAATTGTCGTATTATTGATCATATAAGCATAATGTGGCTAATAATATGAGTTCGATTGATAATAGTGAGTGTAATAAGTATAGTAATTGCCGCTCTATCGATCATATAAGCACAATATGGCTAATAATATGAGTTGGATTGATAATAATAAGAGTAATGAGTATAGTAATTGTCGTTCTATCGGTCATATAAGCATAATATGGCTAATAATCTGAGTTAGATTGATAACAGTGAGTGCAATAAGTATAGTAATTGTCGTTCTATCGATCATATAAGCATAATAAGGCTATTAATATGAGTTAGATTGATAATAATAAGAGTAGTAAGTATAGTAATTGTCGTTCTATCGATCATATAAGCACAATATGGTTAATGATATGAGTTAGATTGATAATAGTGAGTGTAATAAGTATAGTAATTGTCGTACTCTCGATCATATCTGCATAATATGGCTAATAATATGAGCTAGATTGATAATAATAAGAGTAATAAGTACAGTAATTGTCGTTCTATCGATCATATAAGCATAATATTGCTAATGATATGAGTTAGATTGATAATAATAAGAGTAATGAGTATAGTAATTGTCGTTCTATCGATCATATAAGCATAATATGCCTAATAATCTGAGTTAGATTGATAACAGTGAGTGCAATAAGTATAGTAATTGTCGTTCTATCGATCATATAAGCATAATGTGGCTAATAATATGAGTTAGATTGATAACAGTGAGTGTAATAAGTACAGTAATTGTCGTTCTATCGATCATATAAGCATAATGTGGCTAATAATATGAGTTCGATTGATAATAGTGAGTGTAATAAGTATAGTAATTGCCGCTCTATCGATCATATAAGCACAATATGGCTAATAATATGAGTTAGATTGATAATAATAAGAGTAATGAGTATAGTAATTGTCGTTCTATCGATCATATAAGCATAATGTGGCTAATAATATCAGTTAGATTGATAATAATAAGAGTAATAAGTATAGTAATTGTCGTTCTATCGATCATATCTGCATAATATGGTTAATAATATAAGTTAGATTGATTATAATAACAGTAATGAGTATAGTAATTGTCGTTCTATCGATCATATAAGCATAATATGGCTAATAATATGAGTTAGATTGATAATAATAAGAGTAATAAGTATAGTAATTGTCGTTCTATCGATCATATAAGCACAATATGGCTAATAATATAAGTTACATTGATAATAATAAGAGTAATAAGTATAGTAATTGTCGTTCTATCGATCATATAAGCATAATGTGGCTAATAATATGAGTTAGATTGATAATAATAAGAGTAATAAGTATAGTAATTGTCGTTCTATCGATCATATCTGCATAATATGGTTAATAATATGAGTTAGATTGATTATAATAAGAGGAATGAGTATAGTAATTGTCGTTCTATCGATCATATAAGCATAATATGGCTAATAATATGAGTTAAATTGATAATAATAAGAGTAATAAGTATAGTAATTGTCGTTCTATCGATCATATAAGCACAATATGGCTAATAATATAAGTTACATTGATAATAATAAGAGTAATAAGTATAGTAATTGTCGTTCTATCGATCATATAAGCTTAATGTGGCTAATAATATGAGTTAGATTGATAATAATAAGAGTAATAAGTATAGTAATTGTCGTTCTATCGATCATATCTGCATAATATGGTTAATAATATGAGTTAGATTGATAATAGTGAGTGTAATAAGTATAGTAATTGTCGTACTCTCGATCATATCTGCATAATATGGCTAATAATATGAGCTAGATTGATTATAATAAGAGCAATGAGTATAGTAATTGTCGTTCTACCGATCATATAAGCATAATATGGCTAATAATATGAGTTAGATTGATAATAATAAGAGTAATGAGTATAGTAATTGTCGTTCTATCGATCATATAAGCATAATATGGCTAATAATCTGAGTTAGATTGATAACAGTGAGTGCAATAACTATAGTAATTGTCGTTCTATCGATCATATAAGCATAATGTGGCTAATAATATG
Organism: Megachile rotundata; assembly: GCF_050947335.1. Classification (NCBI taxonomy): domain Eukaryota; kingdom Metazoa; phylum Arthropoda; class Insecta; order Hymenoptera; family Megachilidae; genus Megachile; species Megachile rotundata. The sequence continues at coordinate 249,015 of NW_027473424.1, forward strand.
AGTTAGATTGATAATAATAAGAGTAATGAGTATAGTAATTGTCGTTCTATCGATCATATAGGCATAATATGGCTAATAATCTGAGTTAGATTGATAACAGTGGGTGCAATAAGTATAGTAATTGTCGTTCTATCGATCATATAAGCATAAGAAGGCTAATAATATGAGTTAGATTGATAATAATAAGAGTAATAAGTATAGTAATAGTCGTTCTATCGATCATATAAGCACAATATGGCTAATAATATAAGTTACATTGATAATAATAAGAGTAATAAGTATAGTAATTGTCGTTCTATCGATCATATCTGCATAATATGGTTAATAATATGAGTTAGATTGATAATAATAAGAGTAATAAGTATAGTAATTGTCGTTCTATCGATCATATAAGCACAATATGGCTAATAATATAAGTTACATTGATAATAATAAGAGTAATAAGTATAGTAATTGTCGTTCTATCGATCATATAAGCTTAATGTGGCTAATAATATGAGTTAGATTGATAATAATAAGAGTAATAAGTATAGTAATTGTCGTTCTATCGATCATATCTGCATAATATGGTTAATAATATGAGTTAGATTGATAATAGTGAGTGTAATAAGTATAGTAATTGTCGTACTCTCGATCATATCTGCATAATATGGCTAATAATATGAGCTAGATTGATTATAATAAGAGTAATGAGTATAGTAATTGTCGTTCTATCGATCATATAAGCATAATATGGCTAATAATATGAGTTAGATTGATAATAATAAGAGTAATGAGTATAGTAATTGTCGTTCTATCGATCATATAAGCATAATATGGCTAATAATCTGAGTTAGATTGATAACAGTGAGTGCAATAAGTACAGTAATTGTCGTTCTATCGATCATATAAGCATAATGTGGCTAATAATATGAGTTAGATTGATAATAATAAGAGTAATGAGTATAGTAATTGTCGTACTATCGATCATATAGGCATAATATGGCTAATAATCTGAGTTAGATTGATAACAGTGGGTGCAATAAGTATAGTAATTGTCGTTCTATCGATCATATAAGCATAAGAAGGCTAATAATATGAGTTAGATTGATAATAATAAGAGTAATAAGTATAGTAATAGTCGTTCTATCGATCATATAAGCACAATATGGCTAATAATATAAGTTACATTGATAATAATAAGAGTAATAAGTATAGTAATTGTCGTTCTATCGATCATATCTGCATAATATGGTTAATAATATGAGTTAGATTGATAATAATAAGAGTAATAAGTATAGTAATTGTCGTTCTATCGATCATATCTGCATAATATGTTTAATAATATGAGTTAGATTGATTATAATAAGAGTAATGAGTATAGTAATTGTCGTTCTATCGATCATATATGCATAATATGGCTAATAGTATGGGTTAGATCGATAATTATAAGAGTAATGAGTATAGTAATTGTCGTTCTATCGGTCATATAACCATAATATGGCTAATAATATGAGTTAGATTGATAATAATAAGAGTAATGAGTGTAGTAATTGTCGTTCTATCAATCATATAAGCATAATATGGCTAATAATATGAGTTAGATTGATAATAATAAGAGCAATAAGTATAGTAATTGTCGTTCTATCGATCATATCTGCGTAATATGGCTAATAATATGAGTTAGATTGATAATAGTGAGTGTAATAAGTATAGTAATTGTCGTTCTATCGATCATATAAGCACAATATGGTTAATGATATGAGTTAGATTGATAATAGTGAGTGTAATAAGTATAGTAATTGTCGTACTCTCGATCATATCTGCATAATATGGCTAATAATATGAGCTAGATTGATAATAATAAGAGTAATAAGTACAGTAATTGTCGTTCTATCGATCATATAAGCATAATATTGCTTATGATATGAGTTAGATTGATAATAATAAGAGTAATGAGTATAGTAATTGTCGTTCTATCGATCATATAAGCATAATATGCCTAATAATCTGAGTTAGATTGATAACAGTGAGTGCAATAAGTATAGTAATTGTCGTTCTATCGATCATATAGGCATAATGTGGCTAATAATATGAGTTCGATTGATAATAGTGAGTGTAATAAGTATAGTAATTGCCGCTCTATCGATCATATAAGCACAATATGGCTAATAATATGAGTTAGATTGATAATAATAAGAGTAATGAGTATAGTAATTGTCGTTCTATCGATCATATAAGCATAATGTGGCTAATAATATGAGTTAGATTGATAATAATAAGAGTAATAAGTATAGTAATTGTCGTTCTATCGATCATATCTGCATAATATGGTTAATAATATGAGTTAGATTGATAATAATAAGAGTAATAAGTATAGTAATTGTCGTTCTAATGATCATATCTGCATAATATGGTTAATAATATGAGTTAGATTGATTATAATAAGAGTAATGAGTAGTAGTAATTGTCGTTCTATCGATCATATATGCATAATATTGCTAATAGTATGGGTTAGATTGATAATTATAAGAGTAATGAGTATAGTAATTGTCGTTCTATCGGTCATATAACCATAATATGGCTAATAATATGAGTTAGATTGATAATAATAAGAGTAATGAGTGTAGTAATTGTCGTTCTATCAATCATATAAGCATAATATGGTTAATAATATGAGTTAGATTGATAATAATAAGAGTAATGAGTATAGTAATTGTCGTATTATCGATCATATAAGCATAATGTGGCTAATAATATGAGTTCGATTGATAAGAGTGAGTGTAATAAGTATAGTAATTGCCGCTCTATCGATCATATAAGCACAATATGGCTAATAATATGAGTTAGATTGATAATAATAAGAGTAATGAGTATAGTAATTGTCGTTCTATCGATCATATAAGCATAATATGGCTAATAATCTGAGTTAGATTGATAACAGTGAGTGCAATAAGTATAGTAATTGTCGTTCTATCGATCATATAAGCATAATGTGGCTAATAATATGAATTAGATTGATAATAATAAGAGTAATAAGTATAGTAATAGTCGTTCTATCGATCATATAAGCACAATATGGCTAATAATATAAGTTAGATTGATAATAATAAGAGTAATAAGTATAGTAATTGTCGTTCTATCGATCATATCTGCATAATATGGTTAATAATATGAGTTAGATTGATAATAATAAGAGTAATGAGTATAGTAATTGTCGTATTATCGATCATGTAAGCATAATATGGCTAATAGTATGGGTTAGATTGATAATTATAAGAGTAATGAGTATAGTAATTGTCGTTCTATCGGTCATATAAGCATAATATGGCTAATAATCTGAGTTAGATTGATAACAGTGAGTGCAATAAGTATAGTAATTGTCGTTCTATCGATCATATAAGCATAATGTGGCTAATAATATGAGTTAGATTGATAACAGTGAGTGTAATAAGTACAGTAATTGTGGTTCTATCGATCATATAAGCATAATATGGCTAATAGTATTGGTTAGATTGATAATTATAAGAGTAATGAGTATAGTAATTGTCGTTCTATCGATCATATAACCATAATATGGCTAATAATATGAGTTAGATTGATAATGATAAGAGTAATGAGTGTAGTAATTGTCGTTCTATCAATCATATAAGCATAATATGGCTAATAATATGAGTTAGATTGATAATAATAAGAGTAATAAGTATAGTAATTGTCGTTCTATCGATCATATCTGCATAATATGGTTAATAATATGAGTTAGATTGATAATAATAAGAGTAATGAGTGTAGTAATTGTCGTTCTATCAATCATATAAGCATAATATGGTTAATAATATGAGTTAGATTGATAATAATAAGAGTAATGAGTATAGTAATTGTCGTATTATCGATCATATAAGCATAATGTGGCTAATAATATGAGTTCGATTGATAATAGTGAGTGTAATAAGTATAGTAATTGCCGCTCTATCGATCATATAAGCACAATATGGCATAAATATGAGTTAGATTGATAATAATAAGAGTAATGAGTATAGTAATTGTCGTTCTATCGATCATATAAGCATAATATGGCTAATAATCTGAGTTAGATTGATAACAGTGAGTGCAATAAGTATAGTAATTGCCGTTCTATCGATCATATAAGCATAATGTGGCTAATAATATGAGTTAGATTGATAACAGTGAGTGTAATAAGTACAGTAATTGTGGTTCTATCGATCATATAAGCATAATATGGCTAATAGTATTGGCTAGATTGATAATTATAAGAGTAATGAGTATAGTAATTGTCGTTCTATCGATCATATAACCATAATATGGCTAATAATATGAGTTAGATTGATAATAATAAGAGTAATGAGTGTAGTAATTGTCGTTCTATCAATCATATAAGCATAATATGGCTAATAATATGAGTCAGATTGATAATAATAAGAGTAATAAGTATAGTAATTGTCGTTCTATCGATCATATCTGCGTAATATGGCTAATAATATGAGTTAGATTGATTATAATAAGAGTAGTGAGTATAGCAATTGTCGTTCTATCGATCATATAAGCATAATATGGCTAATAATATGAGTTAGATTGATAATAATAAGAGTAATGAGTATAGTAATTGTCGTATTATCGATCATATAAGCATAATATGGCTAATAGTATGGGTTAGATTGATAATTATAAGAGTAATGAGTATAGTAATTGTCGTTCTATCGGTCATATAACCATAATATGGCTAATAATATGAGTTAGATTGATAATAATAAGAGTAATGAGTGTAGTAATTGTCGTTCTATCAATCATATAAGCATAATATGGTTAATAATATGAGTTAGATTGATAATAATAAGAGTAATGAGTATAGTAATTGTCGTATTATCGATCATATAAGCATAATGTGGCTAATAACATGAGTTCGATTGATAATAGTGAGTGTAATAAGTATAGTAATTGCCGCTCTATCGATCATATAAGCACAATATGGCTAATAATATGAGTTAGATTGATAATAATAAGAGTAATGAGTATAGTAATTGTCGTTCTATCGATCATATAAGCATAATATGGCTAATAATCTGAGTTAGATTGATAACAGTGAGTGCAATAAGTATAGTAATTGTCGTTCTATCGATCATATAAGCATAATAAGGCTATTAATATGAGTTAGATTGATAATAATAAGAGTAGTAAGTATAGTAATTGTCGTTCTATCGATCATATAAGCATAATGTGGCTAATAATATGAATTAGATTGATAATAATAAGAGTAATAAGTATAGTAATAGTCGTTCTATCAATCATATAAGCACAATATGGCTAATAATATAAGTTAGATTGATAATAATAAGAGTAAGAAGTATAGTAATTGTCGTTCTATGGATCATATAAGCATAATATGGCTAATAATATGAGTTAGATTGATAATAATAAGAGTAATGAGTATAGTAATTGTCGTATTATCGATCATATAAGCATAATATGGCTAATAGTATGGGTTAGATTGATAATTATAAGAGTAATGAGTATAGTAATTGTCGTTCTATCGGTCATATAACCATAATATGGCTAATAATATGAGTTAGATTGATAATAATAAGAGTAATGAGTGTAGTAATTGTCGTTCTATCAATCATATAAGCATAATATGGTTAATAATATGAGTTAGATTGATAATAATAAGAGTAATGAGTATAGTAATTGTCGTATTATCGATCATATAAGCATAATGTGGCTAATAATATGAGTTCGATTGATAATAGTGAGTGTAATAAGTATAGTAATTGCCGCTCTATCGATCATATAAGCACAATATGGCTAATAATATGAGTTAGATTGATAATAATAAGAGTAATGAGTATAGTAATTGTCGTTCTATCGATCATATAAGCATAATATGGCTAATAATCTGAGTTAGATTGATAACAGTGAGTGCAATAAGTATAGTAATTGTCGTTCTATCGATCATATAAGCATAATAAGGCTATTAATATGAGTTAGATTGATAATAATAAGAGTAGTAAGTATAGTAATTGTCGTTCTATCGATCATATAAGCATAATGTGGCTAATAATATGAATTAGATTGATAATAATAAGAGTAATAAGTATAGTAATAGTCGTTCTATCGATCATATAAGCACAATATGGCTAATAATATAAGTTAGATTGATAATAATAAGAGTAAGAAGTATAGTAATTGTCGTTCTATGGATCATATAAGCATAATATGGCTAATAATATGAGTTAGATTGATAATAATAAGAGTAATAAGTATAGTAATTGTCGTTCTATCGATCATATAAGCATAATGTGGCTAATAATATGAGTTAGATTGATAATAATAAGAGTAATAAGTATAGTAATTGTCGTTCTATCGATCATATCTGCATAATATGGTTAATAATATGAGTTAGATTGATAATAATAAGAGTAATAAGTATAGTAATTGTCGTTCTATCGATCATATCTGCATAATATGGTTAATAATATGAGTTAGATTGATTATAATAAGAGTAATGAGTATAGTAATTGTCGTTCTATCGATCATATATGCATAATACGGCTAATAGTATGGGTTAGATTGATAATTATAAGAGTAATGAGTATAGTAATTGTCGTTCTATCAATCATATAAGCATAATATGGCTAATAATATGAGTTAGATTGATAATAATAAGAGTAATAAGTATAGTAATTGGCGTTCTATCGATCATATCTGCGTAATATGGCTAATAATCTGAGTTAGATTGATAATAGTGAGTGTAATAAGTATAGTAATTGTCGTACTCTCGATCATATCTGCATAATATGGCTAATAATATGAGCTAGATTGATAATAATAAGAGTAATAAGTACAGTAATTGTCGTTCTATCGATCATATAAGCATAATATTGCTAATGATATGAGTTAGATTGATAATAATAAGAGTAATGAGTATAGTAATTGTCGTTCTATCGATCATATAAGCATAATATGCCTAATAATCTGAGTTAGATTGATAACAGTGAGTGCAATAAGTATAGTAATTGTCGTTCTATCGATCATATAAGCATAATGTGGCTAATAATATGAGTTAGATTGATAACAGTGAGTGTAATAAGTACAGTAATTGTCGTTCTATCGATCATATAAGCATAATGTGGCTAATAATATGAGTTCGATTGATAATAGTGAGTGTAATAAGTATAGTAATTGCCGCTCTATCGATCATATAAGCACAATATGGCTAATAATATGAGTTAGATTGATAATAATAAGAGTAATGAGTATAGTAATTGTCGTTCTATCGATCATATAAGCATAATGTGGCTAATAATATCAGTTAGATTGATAATAATAAGAGTAATAAGTATAGTAATTGTCGTTCTATCAATCATATCTGCATAATATGGTTAATAATATGAGTTAGATTGATAATAATAAGAGTAATAAGTATAGTAATTGTTGTTCTATCGATCATATCTGCATAATATGGTTAATAATATGAGTTAGATTGATTATAATAAGAGTAATGAGTACAGTAATTGTCGTTCTATCGATCATATATGCATAATATGGCTAATAGTATGGGTTAGATTGATAATTATAAGAGTAATGAGTATAGTAATTGTCGTTCTATCGATCATATAAGCATAATGTGGCTAATAATATGAGTTACATTGATAACAGTGAGTGTAATAAGTACAGCAATTGTCGTTCTATCGATCATATAAGCACAATATGGCTAATAATATGAGTTAGATTGATAATAATAAGAGTAATGAGTGTAGTAATTGTCGTTCTATCGGTCATATAACCATAATGTGGCTAATAATATGAATTAGATTGATAATAATAAGAGTAATAAGTATAGTAATTGTCGTTCTATCGATCATATCTGCGTAATATGGCTAATAATATGAGTTAGATTGATAATAGTGAGTGTAATAAGTATAGTAATTGTCGTTCTATCGATCATATAAGCACAATATGGTTAATGATATGAGTTAGATTGATAATAGTGAGTGTAATAGGTATAGTAATTGTCGTACTCTCGATCATATCTGCATAATATGGCTAATAATATGAGCTAGATTGATAATAATAAGAGTAATAAGTACAGTAATTGTCGTTCTATCGATCATATAAGCATAATATTGCTAATGATATGAGTTAGACTGATAATAATAAGAGTAATGAGTATAGTAATTGTCGTTCTATCGATCATGTAAGCATAATATGCCTAATAATCTGAGTTAGATTGATAACAGTGAGTGCAATAAGTATAGTAATTGTCGTTCTATCTATCATATAAGCATAATGTGGCTAATAGTATGAGTTACATTGATAACAGTGAGTGTAATAAGTACAGTAATTGTCGTTCTATCGATCATATAAGCACAATATGGCTAATAATATGAGTTAGATTGATAATAATAAGAGTAATAAGTATAGTAATTGTCGTTCTATCGGTCATATAACCATAATATGGCTAATAATATGGGTTAGATTGATAATAATAAGAGTAATAAGTATAGTAATTGTCGTACTATCGATCATATCTGCATAATATGGTTAATAATATGAGTTAGATTGATAATAATAGGAGTAATGAGTATAGTAATTGTCGTATTATCGATCATATAAGCATAATATGGCTAATAGTATGGGTTAGATTGATAATTATAAGAGTAATGAGTATAGTAATTGTCGTTCTATCAATCACATAAGCATAATAAGGCTAATAATATGAGTTAGATTGATAATAATAAGAGTAATGAGTATAGTAATTGTCGTTCTATCGATCATATAAGCACAATATGGCTAATAATATGAGTTAGATTGATAACAGTGAGTGTAACAAGTACAGTAATTGTGGTTCTATCGATCATATAAGCATAATATGTCTAATAACATGAGTTAGATTGATAATAATAAGAGTAATGAGTATAGTAATTGTCGTTCTATCGATCATATAAGCATAATATGGCTAATAATCTGAGTTAGATTGAAAACAGTGAGTGCAATAAGTATAGTAATTGTCGTTCTATCGATCATATAAGCATAATGTGGCTAATAATATGAGTTAGATTGATAATAGTGAGTGTAATAAGTATAGTAATTGTCGCTCTATCGATCATATAAGCACAATATGGCTAATAATATGAGTTAGATTGATAATAATAAGAGTAATGAGTCTAGTAATTGTCGTTCTATCGATCATATAGGCATAATATGGCTAATAATCTGAGTTAGATTGATAACAGTGGGTGCAATAAGTATAGTAATTGTCGTTCTATCGATCATATAAGCATAATAAGGCTAATAATATGAGTTAGATTGATAATAGTAAGAGTAATAAGTATAGTAATAGTCGTTCTATCGATCATATAAGCACAATATGGCTAATAATATAAGTTACATTGATAATAATAAGAGTAATAAGTATAGTAATTGTCGTTCGATCGATCATATAAGCATAATAAGGCTAATAATATGAGTTAGATTGATAATAATAAGAGTAATAAGTATAGTAATTGTCGTTCTATCGATCATATCTGCATAATATGGTTAATAATATGAGTTAGATTGATAATAATGAGAGTAATAAGTATAGTAATTGTCGTTCTATCGATCATATCTGCATAATATGGTTAATAATATGAGTTAGATTGATTATAATAAGAGTAATGAGTATAGTAATTGTCGTTCTATCGATCATATAAGCATAATATGGCTAATAATATGAGTTAGATTGATAATAATGAGAGTAATAAGTATAGTAATTGTCGTTCTATCGATCATATCTGCATAATATGGTTAATAATATGAGTTAGATTGATTATAATAAGAGTAATGAGTATAGTAATTGTCGTTCTATCGATCATATAGGCATAATATGGCTAATAATCTGAGTTAGATTGATAACAGTGGGTGCAATAAGTATAGTAATTGTCGTTCTATCGGTCATATAACCATAATGTGGCTAATAATATGGGTTAGATTGATAATAATAAGAGTAATAAGTATAGTAATTGTGGTACTATCGATCATATCTGCATAATATGGTTAATAATATGAGTTAGATTGATAATAATAGGAGTAATGAGTATAGTAATTGTCGTATTATCGATCATATAAGCATAATATGGCTAATAGTATGGGTTAGATTGATAATTATAAGAGTAATGAGTATAGTAATTGTCGTTCTATCAATCATATAAGCATAATAAGGCTAATAATATGAGTTAGATTGATAATAATAAGAGTAATGAGTATAGTAATTGTCGTTCTATCGATCATATAAGCATAATGTGGCTAATAATATGAGTTAGATTGATAACAGTGAGTGTAACAAGTACAGTAATTGTCGTTCTATCGATCATATAAGCATAATATGGCTAATAATATGAGTTAGATTGATAATAATAAGAGTAATGAGTATAGTAATTGTCGTTCTATCGATCATATAAGCATAATATGGCTAATAATCTGAGTTAGATTGATAATAATAAGAGTAATAAGTATAGTAATAGTATTTCTATCGATCATATAAGCACAATATGGCTAATAATATAAGTTAGATTGATAATAATAAGAGTAAGAAGTATAGTAATAGTCGTTCTATCGATCATATAAGCGCAATATGGCTAATAATATAAGTTACATTGATAATAATAAGAGTAATAAGTATAGTAATTGTCGTTCTATCGATCATATAAGCATAATGTGGCTAATAATATGAGTTAGATTGATAATAATAAGAGTAATAAGTATAGTAATTGTCGTTCTATCGATCATATCTGCATAATATGGTTAATAATATGAGTTAGATTGATTATAATAAGAGTAATGAGTATAGTAATTGTCGTTCTATCGATCATATAAGCATAATATGGCTAATAATATGAGTTAGATTGATAATAATAAGAGTAATAAGTATAGTAATTGTCGTTCTTTCGATCATATCTGCATAATATCGTTAATAATATGAGTTAGATTGATAATAATAAGAGTAATGAGTATAGTAATTGTCGTATTATCGATCATATAAGCATAATATGGCTAATAATATGAGTTAGATTGATAATAATAAGAGTAATGAGTGTAGTAATTGTCGTTCTATCAATCGTATAAGCATAATATGGCTAATAATATGAGTTAGATTGATAATAATAAGAGTAATAAGTATAGTAATTGTCGTTCTATCGATCATATCTGCGTAATATGGCTAATAATATGAGTTAGATTGATAATAGTGAGTGTAATAAGTATAGTAATTGTCGTCCTATCGATCATATAAGCACAATATGGCTAATGATATGAGTTAGATTGATAATAGTGAGTGTAATAAGTATAGTAATTGCCGTACTCTCGATCATATCTGCATAATATGGCTAATAATATGAGCTAGATTGATAATAATAAGAGTAATAAGTACAGTAATTGTCGTTCTATCGATCATATAATCATAATATTGCTAATAATATGAGTTAGATTGATAATAATAAGAGTAATGAGTATAGTAATTGTCGTTCTATCGATCATATAAGCATAATATGCCTAATAATCTGAGTTAGATTGATAACAGTGAGTGCAATAAGTATAGTAATTGTCGTTCTATCGATCATATAAGCATAATGTGGCTAATAATATGAGTTAGATTGATAATAGTGAGTGCAATAAGTATAGTAATTGTCGCTCTATCGATCATATAAGCACAATATGGCTAATAATATGAGTTAGATTGATAATAATAAGAGTAATGAGTATAGTAATTGTCGTTCTATCGATCATATAGGCATAATATGGCTAATAATCTGAGTTAGATTGATAACAGTGGGTGCAATAAGTATAGTATTTGTCGTTCTATCGATCATATAAGCATAATGTGGCTAATAATATGAGTTAGATTGATAATAATAAGAGTAATAAGTATAGTAATTGTCGTTCTATCGATCATATCTGCATAATATGGTTAATAATATGAGTTAGATTGATTATAATAAGAGTAATGAGTATAGTAATTGTCGTTCTATCGATCATATAAGCATAATATGGCTAATAATATGAGTTAGATTGATAATAATAAGAGTAATAAGTATAGTAATTGTCGTTCTTTCGATCATATCTGCATAATATCGTTAATAATATGAGTTAGATTGATAATAATAAGAGTAATGAGTATAGTAATTGTCGTATTATCGATCATATAAGCATAATATGGCTAATAATATGAGTTAGATTGATAATAATAAGAGTAATGAGTGTAGTAATTGTCGTTCTATCAATCGTATAAGCATAACATGGCTAATAATATGAGTTAGATTGATAATAATAAGAGTAATAAGTATAGTAATTGTCGTTCTATCGATCATATCTGCGTAATATGGCTAATAATATGAGTTAGATTGATAATAGTGAGTGTAATAAGTATAGTAATTGTCGCTCTATCGATCATATAAGCACAATATGGCTAATAATATGAGTTAGATTGATAATAATAAGAGTAATGAGTATAGTAATTGTCGTTCTATCGATCATATAACCATAATATGGCTAATAACATGAGTTAGATTGATAATAATAAGAGTAATAAGTATAGTAATAGTCGTTCTATCGATCATATAAGCACAATATGGCTAATAATATAAGTTAGATTGATAATAATAAGAGTAAGAAGTGAAGTAATTGTCGTTCTATGGATCATATAAGCATAATATGGCTAATAATATGAGTTAGATTGATAATAATAAGAGTAATAAGTACAGTAATTGTCGTTCTATCGATCATATAAGCATAATGTGGCTAATAATATGAGTTAGATTGATAATAATAAGAGTAATAAGTATAGTAATTGTCGTTCTATCGATCATATCTACATAATATGGTTAATAATATGAGTTAGATTGATAATAATAAGAGTAATAAGTATAGTAATTGTCGTTCTATCAATCATATCTGCATAATATGGTTAATAATATGAGTTAGATTGATTATAATAAGAGTAATGAGTATAGTAATTGTCGTTCTATCGATCATATAAGCATAATATGGCTAATAATATGAGTTAGATTGATAGTAATAAGAGTAATGAGTATAGTAATTGTCGTTCTATCAATCATATAAGCATAATATGGCTAATAATCTGAGTTGGATTGATAACAGTGAGTGCAATAAGTATAGTAATTGTCGTTCTATCGATCATATAAGCATAATGTGGCTAATAATATGAGTTAGATTGATAACAGTGAGTGTAACAAGTACAGTAATTGTGGTTCTATCGATCATATAAGCATAATATGGCTAATAGCATGAGTTAGATTGATAATAATAAGAGTAATGAGTATAGTAATTGTCGTTCTATCGGTCATATAACCATAATATGGCTAATAACATGAGTTAGATTGATAATAATAAGAGTAATGAGTATAGTAATTGTCGTTCTATCGATCATATAAGCATAATATGGCTAATAATCTGAGTTAGATTGATAACAGTGAGTGCAATAAGTATAGTAATTGTCGTTCTATCGATCATATAAGCATAATGTGGCTAATAATATGAGTTATATTGATAATAGTGAGTGTAATAAGTATAGTAATTGTCGCTCTATCGATCATATAAGCACAATATGGCTAATAATATGAGTTAGATTGATAATAATAAGAGTAATGAGTATAGTAATTGTCGTTCTATCGATCATATAACCATAATATGGCTAATAACATGAGTTAGATTGATAATAATAAGAGTAATGAGTATAGTAATTGTCGTTCTATCGATCATATAAGCATAATATGCCTAATAATCTGAGTTAGATTGATAACAGTGAGTGCAATAAGTATAGTAATTGTCGTTCTATCGATCATATAAGCATAATGTGGCTAATAATATGAGTTAGATTGATAATAGTGAGTGTAATAAGTATAGTAATTGTCGCTCTATCGATCATATAAGCACAATATGGCTAATAATATGAGTTAGATTGATAATAATAAGAGTAATGAGTATAGTAATTGTCGTTCTATCGATCATATAGGCATAATATGGCTAATAATCTGAGTTAGATTGATAACAGTGGGTGCAATAAGTATAGTATTTGTCGTTCTATCGATCATATAAGCATAATGTGGCTAATAATATGAGTTAGATTGATAATAATAAGAGTAATAAGTATAGTAATTGTCGTTCTATCGATCATATCTGCATAATATGGTTAATAATATGAGTTAGATTGATTATAATAAGAGTAATGAGTATAGTAATTGTCGTTCTATCGATCATATAAGCATAATATGGCTAATAATATGAGTTAGATTGATAATAATAAGAGTAATAAGTATAGTAATTGTCGTTCTTTCGATCATATCTGCATAATATCGTTAATAATATGAGTTAGATTGATAATAATAAGAGTAATGAGTATAGTAATTGTCGTATTATCGATCATATAAGCATAATATGGCTAATAATATGAGTTAGATTGATAATAATAAGAGTAATGAGTGTAGTAATTGTCGTTCTATCAATCGTATAAGCATAACATGGCTAATAATATGAGTTAGATTGATAATAATAAGAGTAATAAGTATAGTAATTGTCGTTCTATCGATCATATCTGCGTAATATGGCTAATAATATGAGTTAGATTGATAATAGTGAGTGTAATAAGTATAGTAATTGTCGCTCTATCGATCATATAAGCACAATATGGCTAATAATATGAGTTAGATTGATAATAATAAGAGTAATGAGTATAGTAATTGTCGTTCTATCGATCATATAACCATAATATGGCTAATAACATGAGTTAGATTGATAATAATAAGAGTAATAAGTATAGTAATAGTCGTTCTATCGATCATATAAGCACAATATGGCTAATAATATAAGTTAGATTGATAATAATAAGAGTAAGAAGTGAAGTAATTGTCGTTCTATGGATCATATAAGCATAATATGGCTAATAATATGAGTTAGATTGATAATAATAAGAGTAATAAGTACAGTAATTGTCGTTCTATCGATCATATAAGCATAATGTGGCTAATAATATGAGTTAGATTGATAATAATAAGAGTAATAAGTATAGTAATTGTCGTTCTATCGATCATATCTACATAATATGGTTAATAATATGAGTTAGATTGATAATAATAAGAGTAATAAGTATAGTAATTGTCGTTCTATCAATCATATCTGCATAATATGGTTAATAATATGAGTTAGATTGATTATAATAAGAGTAATGAGTATAGTAATTGTCGTTCTATCGATCATATAAGCATAATATGGCTAATAATATGAGTTAGATTGATAGTAATAAGAGTAATGAGTATAGTAATTGTCGTTCTATCAATCATATAAGCATAATATGGCTAATAATCTGAGTTGGATTGATAACAGTGAGTGCAATAAGTATAGTAATTGTCGTTCTATCGATCATATAAGCATAATGTGGCTAATAATATGAGTTAGATTGATAACAGTGAGTGTAACAAGTACAGTAATTGTGGTTCTATCGATCATATAAGCATAATATGGCTAATAGCATGAGTTAGATTGATAATAATAAGAGTAATGAGTATAGTAATTGTCGTTCTATCGGTCATATAACCATAATATGGCTAATAACATGAGTTAGATTGATAATAATAAGAGTAATGAGTATAGTAATTGTCGTTCTATCGATCATATAAGCATAATATGGCTAATAATCTGAGTTAGATTGATAACAGTGAGTGCAATAAGTATAGTAATTGTCGTTCTATCGATCATATAAGCATAATGTGGCTAATAATATGAGTTATATTGATAATAGTGAGTGTAATAAGTATAGTAATTGTCGCTCTATCGATCATATAAGCACAATATGGCTAATAATATGAGTTAGATTGATAATAATAAGAGTAATGAGTATAGTAATTGTCGTTCTATCGATCATATAACCATAATATGGCTAATAACATGAGTTAGATTGATAATAATAAGAGTAATGAGTATAGTAATTGTCGTTCTATCGATCATATAAGCATAATATGGCTAATAATCTGAGTTAGATTGATAACAGTGAGTGCAATAAGTATAGTAATTGTCGTTCTATCGATCATATAAGCATAATGTGGCTAATAATATGAGTTAGATTGATAATAGTGAGTGTAATAAGTATAGTAATTGTCGCTCTATCGATCATATAAGCACAATATGGCTAATAATATGAGTTAGATTGATAATAATAAGAGTAATGAGTATAGTAATTGTCGTTCTATCGATCATATAGGCATAATATGGCTAATAATCTGAGTTAGATTGATAACAGTGGGTGCAATAAGTATAGTAATTGTCGTTCTATCGATCATATAAGCATAATAAGGCTAATAATATGAGTTAGATTGATAATAATAAGAGTAATAAGTATAGTAATAGTATTTCTATCGATCATATAAGCACAATATGGCTAATAATATAAGTTAGATTGATAATAATAAGAGTAAGAAGTATAGTAATAGTCGTTCTATCGATCATATAAGCACAATATGGCTAATAATATAAGTTACATTGTTAATAATAAGAGTAATAAGTATAGTAATTGTCGTTCTATCGATCATATAAGCATAATGTGGCTAATAATATGAGTTAGATTGATAATAATAAGAGTAATAAGTATAGTAATTGTCGTTCTATCGATCATATCTGCATAATATGGTTAATAATATGAGTTAGATTGATAATAATGAGAGTAATAAGTATAGTAATTGTCGTTCTATCGATCATATCTGCATAATATGGTTAATAACATGAGTTAGATTGATTATAATAAGAGTAATGAGTATAGTAATTGTCGTTCTATCGATCATATAAGCATAATATGGCTAATAATATGAGTTAGATTGATAATAATAAGAGTAATGAGTGTAGTAATTGTCGTTCTATCAATCATATAAGCATAATATGGCTAATAATATGAGTTAGATTGATAATAATAAGAGTAATAAGTATAGTAATTGTCGTTCTATCGATCATATCTGCGTAATATGGCTAATAATATGAGTTAGATTGATAATAGTGAGTATAATAAGTATAGTAATTGTCGTCCTATCGATCATATAAGCACAATATGGCTAATGATATGAGTTAGATTGATAATAGTGAGTGTAATAAGTATAGTAATTGCCGTACTCTCGATCATGTCTGCATAATATGGCTAATAATATGAGCTAGATTGATAATAATAAGAGTAATAAGTACAGTAATTGTCGTTCTATCGATCATATAATCATAATATTGCTAATAATATGAGTTAGATTGATAATAATAAGAGTAATGAGTATAGTAATTGTCGTTCTATCGATCATATAAGCATAATATGCCTAATAATCTGAGTTAGATTGATAACAGTGAGTGCAATAAGTATAGTAATTGTCGTTCTATCGATCATATAAGCATAATATGGCTAATAACATGAGTTAGATTGATAATAATAAGAGTAATAAGTACAATAATTGTCGTTCTATCGATCATATAAGCATAATGTGGCTAATAATATGAATTAGATTGATAATAATAAGAGTAATAAGTATAGTAATAGTCGTTCTATCGATCATATAAGCATAATGTGGCTAATAATATGAATTAGATTGATAATAATAAGAGTAAGAAGTATAGTAATTGTCGTTCTATGGATCATATAAGCATAATATGGCTAATAATATGAGTTAGATTGATAATAATAAGAGTAATAAGTATAGTAATTGTCGTTCTATCGATCATATAAGCATAATGTGGCTAATAATATGAGTTAGATTGATAATAATAAGAGTAATAAGTATAGTAATTGTCGTTCTATCGATCATATCTGCATAATATGGTTAATAATATGAGTTAGATTGATAATAATAAGAGTAATAAGTATAGTAATTGTCGTTCTATCGATCATATCTGCATAATATGGTTAATAATATGAGTTAGATTGATTATAATAAGAGTAATGAGTATAGTAATTGTCGTTCTATCGATCATATAAGCATAATATGGCTAATAATATGAGTTAGATTGATAATAATAAGAGTAATAAGTATAGTAATTGTCGTTCTATCGATCATATCTGCATAATATGGTTAATAATATGAGTTAGATTGATAATAATAAGAGTAATGAGTATAGTAATTGTCGTATTATCGATCATATAAGCATAATATGGCTAATAGTATGGGTTAGATTGATAATTATAAGAGTAATGAGTATAGTAATTGTCGTTCTATCGGTCATATAACCATAATATGGCTAATAATATGAGTTAGATTGATAATAATAAGAGTAATGAGTGTAGTAATTGTCGTTCTATCGATCATATAAGCATAATACGGCTAATAATATGAGTTAGATTGAAAATAATAAGAGAAATGAGTATAGTAATTGTCGTTCTATCGATCATATAAGCATAATGTGGCTAATAATATGAGTTCGATTGATAATAGTGAGTGTAATAAGTATAGTAATTGCCGCTCTATCGATCATATAAGCACAATATGGCTAATAATATGAGTTAGATTGATAATAATAAGAGTAATGAGTATAGTAATTGTCGTTCTATCGATCATATAAGCATAATATGGCTAATAATCTGAGTTAGATTGATAACAGTGAGTGCAATAAGTATAGTAATTGTCGTTCTATCGATCATATAAGCATAATAAGGCTATTAATATGAGTTAGATTGATAATAATAAGAGTAGTAAGTATAGTAATTGTCGTTCTATCGATCATATAAGCATAATGTGGCTAATAATATGAATTAGATTGATAATAATAAGAGTAATAAGTATAGTAATAGTCGTTCTATCGATCATATAAGCACAATATGGCTAATAATATAAGTTAGATTGATAATAATAAGAGTAAGAAGTATAGTAATTGTCGTTCTATGGATCATATAAGCATAATATGGCTAATAATATGAGTTAGATTGATAATAATAAGAGCAATAAGTATAGTAATTGTCGTTCTATCGATCATGTAAGCATAATGTGGCTAATAATATGAGTTAGATTGATAATAATAAGAGTAATAAGTATAGTAATTGTCGTTCTATCGATCATATCTGCATAATATGGTTAATAATATGAGTTAGATTGATAATAATAAGAGTAATAAGTATAGTAATTGTCGTTCTATCGACGATATCTGCATAATATGGTTAATAATATGAGTTAGATTGATTATAATAAGAGTAATGAGTATAGTAATTGTCGTTCTATCGATCATATAAGCATAATATGGCTAATAATATGAGTTAGATTGATAATAATAAGAGTAATAAGTATAGTAATTGTCGTTCTATCGATCATATAAGCACAATATGGCTAATAATATAAGTTACATTGATAATAATAAGAGTAATAAGTATAGTAATTGTCGTTCTATCGATCATATAAGCATAATGTGGCTAATAATATGAGTTAGATTGATAATAATAAGAGTAATAGGTATAGTAATTGTCGTTCTATCGATCATATCTGCCTAATATGGCTAATAATATGAGCTAGATTGATTATAATAAGAGTAATGAGTATAGTAATTGTCGTTCTATCGATCATATAAGCATAATATGGCTAATAATATGAGTTAGATTGATAATAATAAGAGTAATGAGTATAGTAATTGTCGTTCTATCGATCATATAAGCATAATATGGCTAATAATCTGAGTTAGATTGATAATAATAAGAGTAATAAGTATAGTAATTGTCGTTCTATCGATCATATAAGCACAATATGGCTAATAATATAAGTTACATTGATAATAATAAGAGTAATAAGTATAGTAATTGTCGTTCTATCGATCATATAAGCATAATGTGGCTAATAATATGAGTTAGATTGATAATAATAAGAGTAATAAGTATAGTAATTGTCGTTCTATCGATCATATCTGCATAATATGGTTAATAATATGAGTTAGATTGATAATAGTGAGTGTAATAAGTATAGTAATTGTCGTACTCTCGATCATATCTGCATAATATGGCTAATAATATGAGCTAGATTGATTATAATAAGAGTAATGAGTATAGTAATTGTCGTTCTATCGATCATATAAGCATAATATGGTTAATAATATGAGTTAGATTGATAATAATAAGAGTAATGAGTATAGTAATTGTCGTTCTATCGATCATATAAGCATAATATGGCTAATAATCTGAGTTAGATTGATAACAGTGAGTGCAATAAGTATGGTAATTGTCGTTCTATCGATCATATAAGCATAATGTGGCTAATAATATGAGTTAGATTGATAATAATAAGAGTAATGAGTATAGTAATTGTCGTTCTATCGATCATATAGGCATAATATGGCTAATAATCTGAGTTAGATTGATAACAGTGGGTGCAATAAGTATAGTAATTGTCGTTCTATCGATCATATAAGCATAAGAAGGCTAATAATATGAGTTAGATTGATAATAATAAGAGTTATAAGTATAGTAATAGTCGTTCTATCGATCATATAAGCACAATATGGCTAATAATATAAGTTACATTGATAATAATAAGAGTAATAAGTATAGTAATTGTCGTTCTATCGATCATATAAGCATAATAAGGCTAATAATATGAGTTACATTGATAATAATAAGAGTAATAAGTATAGTAATAGTATTTCTATCGATCATATAAGCACAATATGGCTAATAATATAAGTTAGATTGATAATAATAAGAGTAAGAAGTATAGTAATTGTCGTTCTATCGATCATATCTGCATAATATGGTTAATAATGTGAGTTAGATTGATTATAATAAGAGTAATGAGTATAGTAATTGTCGTTCTATCGATCATATAAGCATAATATGGCTAATAATATGAGTTAGATTGATAATAATAAGAGTAATAAGTATAGTAATTGTCGTTCTATCGATCATATCTGCATAATATGGTTAATAATATGAGTTAGATTGATAATAATAAGAGTAATGAGTATAGTAATAGTCGTATCATCGATCATATAAGCATAATATGGCTAATAGTATGGGTTAGATTGATAATTATAAGAGTAATGAGTATAGTAATTGTCGTTCTATCGATCATATAACCATAATATGGCTAATAATATGAGTTAGATTGATAATAATAAGAGTAATGAGTGTAGTAATTGTCGTTCTATCAATCATATAAGCATAATATGGCTAATAATATGAGTTAGATTGATAATAATAAGAGTAATAAGTATAGTAATTGTCGTTCTATCGATCATATCTGCGTAATATGGCTAATAATATGAGTTAGATTGATTATAATAAGAGTAATGAGTATAGCAATTGTCGTTCTATCGATCATATAAGCATAATATGGCTAATAATATGAGTTAGATTGATAATAATAAGAGTAATAAGTATAGTAATTGTCGTCCTATCGATCATATCTGCATAATATGGTTAATAATAAGAGTTAGATTGATAATAATAAGAGTAATGAGTATAGTAATTGTCGTATTATCGATCATATAAGCATAATATGGCTAATAGTATGGGTTAGATTGATAATTATAAGAGTAATGAGTATAGTAATTGTCGTTCTATCGGTCATATAACCATAATATGGCTAATAATATGAGTTAGATTGATAATAATAAGAGTAGTAAGTATAGTAATTGTCGTTCTATGGATCATATAAGCATAATATGGCCCATAATATGAGTTAGATTGATAATAATAAGAGTAATAAGTATAGTAATTGTCGTTCTATCGATCATATCTGCGTAATATGGCTAATAATATGAGTTAGATTGATTATAATAAGAGTAATGAGTATAGCAATTGTCGTTCTATCGATCATATAAGCATAATGTGGCTAATAATATGAGTTAGATTGATAATAATAAGAGTAATAAGTATAGTAATTGTCGTTCTATCGATCATATCTGCATAATATGGTTAATAATATGAGTTAGATTGATAATAATAAGAGTAATAAGTATAGTAATTGTCGTTCTATCGATCATATCTGCATAATATGGTTAATAGTATGAGTTAGATTGATTATAATAAGAGTAATGAGTATAGCAATTGTCGTTCTATCGATCATATATGCATAATATGGCTAATAGTATGGGTTAGATTGATAATTATAAGAGTAATGAGTATAGTAATTGTCGTTCTATCGGTCATATAACCATAATATGGCTAATAATATGAGTTAGATTGATAATAATAAGAGTAATGAGTGTAGTAATTGTCGTTCTATCAATCATATAAGCATAATATGGCTAATAATATGTGTTAGATTGATAATAATAAGAGTAATAAGTATAGTAATTGTCGTTCTATCGATCATATCTGCGTAATATGGCTAATAATATGAGTTAGATTGATAATAGTGAGCGTAATAAGTATAGTAATTGTCGTTCTATCGATCATATAAGCACAATATGGTTAATGATATGAGTTAGATTGATAATAGTGAGTGTAATAAGTATAGTAATTGTCGTACTCTCGATCATATCTGCATAATATGGCTAATAATATGAGCTAGATTGATAATAATAAGAGTAATAAGTACAGTAATTGTCGTTCTATCGATCATATAAGCATAATATTGCTTATCATATGAGTTAGATTGATAATAATAAGAGTAATGAGTATAGTAATTGTCGTTCTATCGATCATATAAGCATAATATGCCTAATAATCTGAGTTAGATTGATAACAGTGAGTGCAATAAGTATAGTAATTGTCGTTCTATCGATCATATAAGCATAATGTGGCTAATAATATGAGTTCGATTGATAATAGTGAGTGTAATAAGTATAGTAATTGCCGCTCTATCGATCATATAAGCACAATATGGCTAATAATATGAGTTAGATTGATAATAATAAGAGTAATGAGTATAGTAATTGTCGTTCTATCGATCATATAAGCATAATGTGGCTAATAATATGAGTTAGATTGATAATAATAAGAGTAATAACTATAGTAATTGTCGTTCTATCGATCATATCTGCATAATATGGTTAATAATATGAGTTAGATTGATAATAATAAGAGTAATAAGTATAGTAATTGTCGTTCTAATGATCATATCTGCATAATATGGTTAATAATATGAGTTAGATTGATTATAATAAGAGTAATGAGTAGTAGTAATTGCCGTTCTATCGATCATATATGCATAATATGGCTAATAGTATGGGTTAGATTGATAATTATAAGAGTAATGAGTATAGTAATTGTCGTTCTATCGGTCATATAACCATAATATGGCTAATAATATGAGTTAGATTGATAATAATAAGAGTAATGAGTGTAGTAATTGTCGTTCTATCAATCATATAAGCATAATATGGTTAATAATATGAGTTAGATTGATAATAATAAGAGTAATGAGTATAGTAATTGTCGTATTATTGATCATATAAGCATAATGTTGCTAATAATATGAGTTCGATTGATAATAGTGAGTGTAATAAGTATAGTAATTGCCGCTCTATCGATCATATAAGCACAATATGGCTAATAATATGAGTTAGATTGATAATAATAAGAGTAATGAGTATAGTAATTGTCGTTCTATCGGTCATATAAGCATAATATGGCTAATAATCTGAGTTAGATTGATAACAGTGAGTGCAATAAGTATAGTAATTGTCGTTCTATCGATCATATAAGCATAATAAGGCTATTAATATGAGTTAGATTGATAATAATAAGAGTAGTAAGTATAGTAATTGTCGTTCTATCGATCATATAAGCATAATGTGGCTAATAATATGAATTAGATTGATAATAATAAGAGTAATAAGTATAGTAATAGTCGTTCTATCGATCATATAAGCACAATATGGCTAATAAAATAAGTTAGATTGATAATAATAAGAGTAATAAGTATAGTAATTGTCGTTCTATCGATCATATCTGCATAATATGGTTAATAATATGAGTTAGATTGATTATAATAAGAGTAATGAGTATAGTAATTGTCGTTCTATCGATCATATATGCATAATATGACTAATAATATGAGTTAGATTGATAATAATAAGAGTAATAAGTATAGTAATTGTCGTTCTATCGATCATATCTGCATAATATGGTTAATAATATGAGTTAGATTGATAATAATAAGAGTAATGAGTATAGTAATAGTCGTATCATCGATCATATAAGCATAATATGGCTAATAGTATGGGTTAGATTGATAATTATAAGAGTAATGAGTATAGTAATTGTCGTTCTATCGATCATATAACCATAATATGGCTAATAATATGAGTTAGATTGATAATAATAAGAGTAATGAGTGTAGTAATTGTCGTTCTATCAATCATATAAGCATAATATGGCTAATAATATGAGTTAGATTGATAATAATAAGAGTAATAAGTATAGTAATTGTCGTTCTATCGATCATATCTGCGTAATATGGCTAATAATATGAGTTAGATTGATTATAATAAGAGTAATGAGTATAGCAATTGTCGTTCTATCGATCATATAAGCATAATATGGCTAATAATATGAGTTAGATTGATAATAATAAGAGTAATAAGTATAGTAATTGTCGTCCTATCGATCATATCTGCATAATATGGTTAATAATAAGAGTTAGATTGATAATAATAAGAGTAATGAGTATAGTAATTGTCGTATTATCGATCATATAAGCATAATATGGCTAATAGTATGGGTTAGATTGATAATTATAAGAGTAATGAGTATAGTAATTGTCGTTCTATCGGTCATATAACCATAATATGGCTAATAATATGAGTTAGATTGATAATAATAAGAGTAGTAAGTATAGTAATTGTCGTTCTATGGATCATATAAGCATAATATGGCCCATAATATGAGTTAGATTGATAATAATAAGAGTAATAAGTATAGTAATTGTCGTTCTATCGATCATATCTGCGTAATATGGCTAATAATATGAGTTAGATTGATTATAATAAGAGTAATGAGTATAGCAATTGTCGTTCTATCGATCATATAAGCATAATGTGGCTAATAATATGAGTTAGATTGATAATAATAAGAGTAATAAGTATAGTAATTGTCGTTCTATCGATCATATCTGCATAATATGGTTAATAATATGAGTTAGATTGATAATAATAAGAGTAATAAGTATAGTAATTGTCGTTCTATCGATCATATCTGCATAATATGGTTAATAGTATGAGTTAGATTGATTATAATAAGAGTAATGAGTATAGCAATTGTCGTTCTATCGATCATATATGCATAATATGGCTAATAGTATGGGTTAGATTGATAATTATAAGAGTAATGAGTATAGTAATTGTCGTTCTATCGGTCATATAACCATAATATGGCTAATAATATGAGTTAGATTGATAATAATAAGAGTAATGAGTGTAGTAATTGTCGTTCTATCAATCATATAAGCATAATATGGCTAATAATATGTGTTAGATTGATAATAATAAGAGTAATAAGTATAGTAATTGTCGTTCTATCGATCATATCTGCGTAATATGGCTAATAATATGAGTTAGATTGATAATAGTGAGTGTAATAAGTATAGTAATTGTCGTTCTATCGATCATATAAGCATAATGTGGCTAATAATATGAGTTCGATTGATAATAGTGAGTGTAATAAGTATAGTAATTGCCGCTCTATCGATCATATAAGCACAATATGGCTAATAATATGAGTTAGATTGATAATAATAAGAGTAATGAGTATAGTAATTGTCGTTCTATCGATCATATAAGCATAATGTGGCTAATAATATGAGTTAGATTGATAATAATAAGAGTAATAACTATAGTAATTGTCGTTCTATCGATCATATCTGCATAATATGGTTAATAATATGAGTTAGATTGATAATAATAAGAGTAATAAGTATAGTAATTGTCGTTCTAATGATCATATCTGCATAATATGGTTAATAATATGAGTTAGATTGATTATAATAAGAGTAATGAGTAGTAGTAATTGCCGTTCTATCGATCATATATGCATAATATGGCTAATAGTATGGGTTAGATTGATAATTATAAGAGTAATGAGTATAGTAATTGTCGTTCTATCGGTCATATAACCATAATATGGCTAATAATATGAGTTAGATTGATAATAATAAGAGTAATGAGTGTAGTAATTGTCGTTCTATCAATCATATAAGCATAATATGGTTAATAATATGAGTTAGATTGATAATAATAAGAGTAATGAGTATAGTAATTGTCGTATTATTGATCATATAAGCATAATGTGGCTAATAATATGAGTTCGATTGATAATAGTGAGTGTAATAAGTATAGTAATTGCCGCTCTATCGATCATATAAGCACAATATGGCTAATAATATGAGTTAGATTGATAATAATAAGAGTAATGAGTATAGTAATTGTCGTTCTATCGGTCATATAAGCATAATATGGCTAATAATCTGAGTTAGATTGATAACAGTGAGTGCAATAAGTATAGTAATTGTCGTTCTATCGATCATATAAGCATAATAAGGCTATTAATATGAGTTAGATTGATAATAATAAGAGTAGTAAGTATAGTAATTGTCGTTCTATCGATCATATAAGCCTAATGTGGCTAATAATATGAATTAGATTGATAATAATAAGAGTAATAAGTATAGTAATAGTCGTTCTATCGATCATATAAGCACAATATGGCTAATAATATAAGTTAGATTGATAATAATAAGAGTAATAAGTATAGTAATTGTCGTTCTATCGATCATATCTGCATAATATGGTTAATAATATGAGTTAGATTGATTATAATAAGAGTAATGAGTATAGTAATTGTCGTTCTATCGATCATATATGCATAATATGGCTAATAGTATGGGTTAGATTGATAATTATAAGAGTAATGAGTATAGTAATTGTCGTTCTATCGGTCATATAACCATAATATGGCTAATAATATGAGTTAGATTGATAATAATAAGAGTAATGAGTGTAGTAATTGTCGTTCTATCAATCATATAAGCATAATATGGCTAATAATATGAGTTAGATTGATAATAGTGAGTGTAATAAGTATAGTAATTGTCGTTCTATCGATCATATAAGCACAATATGGTTAATGATATGAGTTAGATTGATAATAGTGAGTGTAATAAGTATAGTAATTGTCGTACTCTCGATCATATCTGCATAATATGGCTAATAATATGAGCTAGATTGATAATAATAAGAGCAATAAGTACAGTAATTGTCGTTCTATCGATCATATAAGCATAATATTGCTAATGATATGAGTTAGATTGATAATAATAAGAGTAATGAGTATAGTAATTGTCGTTCTATCGATCATATAAGCATAATATGCCTAATAATCTGAGTTAGATTGATAACAGTGAGTGCAATAAGTATAGTAATTGTCGTTCTATCGATCATATAAGCATAATGTGGCTAATAATATGAGTTAGATTGATAACAGTGAGTGTAATAAGTACAGTAATTGTCGTTCTATCGATCATATAAGCATAATGTGGCTAATAATATGAGTTCGATTGATAATAGTGAGTGTAATAAGTATAGTAATTGCCGCTCTATCGATCATATAAGCACACTATGGCTAATAATATGAGTTAGATTGATAATAATAAGAGTAATGAGTATAGTAATTGTCGTTCTATCGATCATATAAGCATAATGTGGCTAATAATATCAGTTAGATTGATAATAATAAGAGTAATAAGTATAGTAATTGTCGTTCTATCGATCATATAAGCATAATGTGGCTAATAATATGAGTTAGATTGATAATAATAAGAGTAATAAGTATAGTATTTGTCGTTCTATCGATCATATCTGCATAATATGGTTAATAATATGAGTTAGATTGATAATAATGAGAGTAATAAGTATAGTAATTGTCGTTCTATCGATCATATCTGCATAATATGGTTAATAATATGAGTTAGATTGATTATAATAAGAGTAATGAGTATAGTAATTGTCGTTCTATCGATCATATAAGCATAATATGGCTAATAATATGAGTTAGATTGATAATAATAAGAGCAATGAGTGTAGTAATTGTCGTTCTATCAATCATATAAGCATAATATGGCTAATAATATGAGTTAGATTGATAATAATAAGAGTAATAAGTATAGTAATTGTCGTTCTATCGATCATATCTGCGTAATATGGCTAATAATATGAGTTAGATTGATAATAGTGAGTGTAATAAGTATAGTAATTGTCGTCCTATCGATCATATAAGCACAATATGGCTAATGATATGAGTTAGATTGATAATAGTGAGTGTAATAAGTATAGTAATTGCCGTACTCTCGATCATGTCTGCATAATATGGCTAATAATATGAGCTAGATTGATAATAATAAGAGTAATAAGTACAGTAATTGTCGTTCTATCGATCATATAATCATAATATTGCTAATAATATGAGTTAGATTGATAATAATAAGAGTAATGAGTATAGTAATTGTCGTTCTATCGATCATATAAGCATAATATGCCTAATAATCTGAGTTAGATTGATAACAGTGAGTGCAATAAGTATAGTAATTGTCGTTCTATCGATCATGTAAGCATAATGTGGCTAATAATATGAGTTAGATTGATAATAGTGAGTGTAATAAGTATAGTAATTGTCGCTCTATCGATCATATAAGCACAATATGGCTAATAATATGAGTTAGATTGATAATAATAAGAGTAATGAGTATAGTAATTGTCGTTCTATCGATCATATAGGCATAATATGGCTAATAATCTTAGTTAGATTGATAACAGTGGGTGCAATAAGTATAGTAATTGTCGTTCTATCGATCATATAAGCACAATATGGCTAATAATATAAGTTAGATTGATAATAATAAGAGTAATAAGTATAGTAATTGTCGTTCTATCGATCATATCTGCATAATATGGTTAATAATATGAGTTAGATTGATTATAATAAGAGTAATGAGTATAGTAATTGTCGTTCTATCGATCATATATGCATAATATGGCTAATAGTATGGGTTAGATTGATAATTATAAGAGTAATGAGTATAGTAATTGTCGTTCTATCGGTCATATAACCATAATATGGCTAATAATATGAGTTAGATTGATAATAATAAGAGTAATGAGTGTAGTAATTGTCGTTCTATCAATCATATAAGCATAATATGGCTAATAATATGAGTTAGATTGATAATAGTGAGTGTAATAAGTATAGTAATTGTCGTTCTATCGATCATATAAGCACAATATGGTTAATGATATGAGTTAGATTGATAATAGTGAGTGTAATAAGTATAGTAATTGTCGTACTCTCGATCATATCTGCATAATATGGCTAATAATATGAGCTAGATTGATAATAATAAGAGTAATAAGTACAGTAATTGTCGTTCTATCGATCATATAAGCATAATATTGCTAATGATATGAGTTAGATTGATAATAATAAGAGTAATGAGTATAGTAATTGTCGTTCTATCGATCATATAAGCATAATATGCCTAATAATCTGAGTTAGATTGATAACAGTGAGTGCAATAAGTATAGTAATTGTCGTTCTATCGATCATATAAGCATAATGTGGCTAATAATATGAGTTAGATTGATAACAGTGAGTGTAATAAGTACAGTAATTGTCGTTCTATCGATCATATAAGCATAATGTGGCTAATAATATGAGTTCGATTGATAATAGTGAGTGTAATAAGTATAGTAATTGCCGCTCTATCGATCATATAAGCACACTATGGCTAATAATATGAGTTAGATTGATAATAATAAGAGTAATGAGTATAGTAATTGTCGTTCTATCGATCATATAAGCATAATGTGGCTAATAATATCAGTTAGATTGATAATAATAAGAGTAATAAGTATAGTAATTGTCGTTCTATCGATCATATAAGCATAATGTGGCTAATAATATGAGTTAGATTGATAATAATAAGAGTAATAAGTATAGTATTTGTCGTTCTATCGATCATATCTGCATAATATGGTTAATAATATGAGTTAGATTGATAATAATGAGAGTAATAAGTATAGTAATTGTCGTTCTATCGATCATATCTGCATAATATGGTTAATAATATGAGTTAGATTGATTATAATAAGAGTAATGAGTATAGTAATTGTCGTTCTATCGATCATATAAGCATAATATGGCTAATAATATGAGTTAGATTGATAATAATAAGAGCAATGAGTGTAGTAATTGTCGTTCTATCAATCATATAAGCATAATATGGCTAATAATATGAGTTAGATTGATAATAATAAGAGTAATAAGTATAGTAATTGTCGTTCTATCGATCATATCTGCGTAATATGGCTAATAATATGAGTTAGATTGATAATAGTGAGTGTAATAAGTATAGTAATTGTCGTCCTATCGATCATATAAGCACAATATGGCTAATGATATGAGTTAGATTGATAATAGTGAGTGTAATAAGTATAGTAATTGCCGTACTCTCGATCATGTCTGCATAATATGGCTAATAATATGAGCTAGATTGATAATAATAAGAGTAATAAGTACAGTAATTGTCGTTCTATCGATCATATAATCATAATATTGCTAATAATATGAGTTAGATTGATAATAATAAGAGTAATGAGTATAGTAATTGTCGTTCTATCGATCATATAAGCATAATATGCCTAATAATCTGAGTTAGATTGATAACAGTGAGTGCAATAAGTATAGTAATTGTCGTTCTATCGATCATGTAAGCATAATGTGGCTAATAATATGAGTTAGATTGATAATAGTGAGTGTAATAAGTATAGTAATTGTCGCTCTATCGATCATATAAGCACAATATGGCTAATAATATGAGTTAGATTGATAATAATAAGAGTAATGAGTATAGTAATTGTCGTTCTATCGATCATATAGGCATAATATGGCTAATAATCTTAGTTAGATTGATAACAGTGGGTGCAATAAGTATAGTAATTGTCGTTCTATCGATCATATAAGCATAATGTGGCTAATAATATGAGTTAGATTGATAACAGTGAGTGTAATAAGTACAGTAATTGTCGTTCTATCGATCATATAAGCATAATGTGGCTAATAATATGAGTTCGATTGATAATAGTGAGTGTAATAAGTATAGTAATTGCCGCTCTATCGATCATATAAGCACACTATGGCTAATAATATGAGTTAGATTGATAATAATAAGAGTAATGAGTATAGTAATTGTCGTTCTATCGATCATATAAGCATAATGTGGCTAATAATATCAGTTAGATTGATAATAATAAGAGTAATAAGTATAGTAATTGTCGTTCTATCGATCATATAAGCATAATGTGGCTAATAATATGAGTTAGATTGATAATAATAAGAGTAATAAGTATAGTATTTGTCGTTCTATCGATCATATCTGCATAATATGGTTAATAATATGAGTTAGATTGATAATAATGAGAGTAATAAGTATAGTAATTGTCGTTCTATCGATCATATCTGCATAATATGGTTAATAATATGAGTTAGATTGATTATAATAAGAGTAATGAGTATAGTAATTGTCGTTCTATCGATCATATAAGCATAATATGGCTAATAATATGAGTTAGATTGATAATAATAAGAGCAATGAGTGTAGTAATTGTCGTTCTATCAATCATATAAGCATAATATGGCTAATAATATGAGTTAGATTGATAATAATAAGAGTAATAAGTATAGTAATTGTCGTTCTATCGATCATATCTGCGTAATATGGCTAATAATATGAGTTAGATTGATAATAGTGAGTGTAATAAGTATAGTAATTGTCGTCCTATCGATCATATAAGCACAATATGGCTAATGATATGAGTTAGATTGATAATAGTGAGTGTAATAAGTATAGTAATTGCCGTACTCTCGATCATGTCTGCATAATATGGTTAATAATATGAGTTAGATTGATTATAATAAGAGTAATGAGTATAGTAATTGTCGTTCTATCGATCATATATGCATAATATGGCTAATAGTATGGGTTAGATTGATAATTATAAGAGTAATGAGTATAGTAATTGTCGTTCTATCGGTCATATAACCATAATATGGCTAATAATATGAGTTAGATTGATAATAATAAGAGTAATGAGTGTAGTAATTGTCGTTCTATCAATCATATAAGCATAATATGGCTAATAATATGAGTTAGATTGATAATAATAAGAGTAATAAGTATAGTAATTGTCGTTCTATCGATCATATCTGCGTAATATGGCTAATAATATGAGTTAGATTGATAATAGTGAGTGTAATAAGTATAGTAATTGTCGTTCTATCGATCATATAAGCACAATATGGTTAATGATATGAGTTAGATTGATAATAGTGAGTGTAATAAGTATAGTAATTGTCGTACTCTCGATCATATCTGCATAATATGGCTAATAATATGAGCTAGATTGATAATAATAAGAGTAATAAGTACAGTAATTGTCGTTCTATCGATCATATAAGCATAATATTGCTAATGATATGAGTTAGATTGATAATAATAAGAGTAATGAGTATAGTAATTGTCGTTCTATCGATCATATAAGCATAATATGCCTAATAATCTGAGTTAGATTGATAACAGTGAGTGCAATAAGTATAGTAATTGTCGTTCTATCGATCATATAAGCATAATGTGGCTAATAATATGAGTTAGATTGATAACAGTGAGTGTAATAAGTACAGTAATTGTCGTTCTATCGATCATATAAGCATAATGTGGCTAATAATATGAGTTCGATTGATAATAGTGAGTGTAATAAGTATAGTAATTGCCGCTCTATCGATCATATAAGCACAATATGGCTAATAATATGAGTTAGATTGATAATAATAAGAGTAATGAGTATAGCAATTGTCGTTCTATCGATCATATAAGCATAATGTGGCTAATAATATCAGTTAGATTGATAATAATAAGAGTAATAAGTATAGTAATTGTCGTTCTATCGATCATATCTGCATAATATGGTTAATAATATAAGTTAGATTGATTATAATAACAGTAATGAGTATAGTAATTGTCGTTCTATCGATCATATAAGCATAATATGGCTAATAATATGAGTTAGATTGATAATAATAAGAGTAATAAGTATAGTAATTGTCGTTCTATCGATCATATAAGCACAATATGGCTAATAATATAAGTTACATTGATAATAATAAGAGTAATAAGTATAGTAATTGTCGTTCTATCGATCATATAAGCATAATGTGGCTAATAATATGAGTTAGATTGATAATAATAAGAGTAATAAGTATAGTAATTGTCGTTCTATCGATCATATCTGCATAATATGGTTAATAATATGAGTTAGATTGATTATAATAAGAGTAATGAGTATAGTAATTGTCGTTCTATCGATCATATAAGCATAATATGGCTAATAATATGAGTTAGATTGATAATAATAAGAGCAATGAGTGTAGTAATTGTCGTTCTATCAATCATATAAGCATAATATGGCTAATAATATGAGTTAGATTGATAATAATAAGAGTAATAAGTATAGTAATTGTCGTTCTATCGATCATATCTGCGTAATATGGCTAATAATATGAGTTAGATTGATAATAGTGAGTGTAATAAGTATAGTAATTGTCGTCCTATCGATCATATAAGCACAATATGGCTAATGATATGAGTTAGATTGATAATAGTGAGTGTAATAAGTATAGTAATTGCCGTACTCTCGATCATGTCTGCATAATATGGTTAATAATATGAGTTAGATTGATTATAATAAGAGTAATGAGTATAGTAATTGTCGTTCTATCGATCATATATGCATAATATGGCTAATAGTATGGGTTAGATTGATAATTATAAGAGTAATGAGTATAGTAATTGTCGTTCTATCGGTCATATAACCATAATATGGCTAATAATATGAGTTAGATTGATAATAATAAGAGTAATGAGTGTAGTAATTGTCGTTCTATCAATCATATAAGCATAATATGGCTAATAATATGAGTTAGATTGATAATAATAAGAGTAATAAGTATAGTAATTGTCGTTCTATCGATCATATCTGCGTAATATGGCTAATAATATGAGTTAGATTGATAATAGTGAGTGTAATAAGTATAGTAATTGTCGTTCTATCGATCATATAAGCACAATATGGTTAATGATATGAGTTAGATTGATAATAGTGAGTGTAATAAGTATAGTAATTGTCGTACTCTCGATCATATCTGCATAATATGGCTAATAATATGAGCTAGATTGATAATAATAAGAGTAATAAGTACAGTAATTGTCGTTCTATCGATCATATAAGCATAATATTGCTAATGATATGAGTTAGATTGATAATAATAAGAGTAATGAGTATAGTAATTGTCGTTCTATCGATCATATAAGCATAATATGCCTAATAATCTGAGTTAGATTGATAACAGTGAGTGCAATAAGTATAGTAATTGTCGTTCTATCGATCATATAAGCATAATGTGGCTAATAATATGAGTTAGATTGATAACAGTGAGTGTAATAAGTACAGTAATTGTCGTTCTATCGATCATATAAGCATAATGTGGCTAATAATATGAGTTCGATTGATAATAGTGAGTGTAATAAGTATAGTAATTGCCGCTCTATCGATCATATAAGCACAATATGGCTAATAATATGAGTTAGATTGATAATAATAAGAGTAATGAGTATAGCAATTGTCGTTCTATCGATCATATAAGCATAATGTGGCTAATAATATCAGTTAGATTGATAATAATAAGAGTAATAAGTATAGTAATTGTCGTTCTATCGATCATATCTGCATAATATGGTTAATAATATAAGTTAGATTGATTATAATAACAGTAATGAGTATAGTAATTGTCGTTCTATCGATCATATAAGCATAATATGGCTAATAATATGAGTTAGATTGATAATAATAAGAGTAATAAGTATAGTAATTGTCGTTCTATCGATCATATAAGCACAATATGGCTAATAATATAAGTTACATTGATAATAATAAGAGTAATAAGTATAGTAATTGTCGTTCTATCGATCATATAAGCATAATGTGGCTAATAATATGAGTTAGATTGATAATAATAAGAGTAATAAGTATAGTAATTGTCGTTCTATCGATCATATCTGCATAATATGGTTAATAATATGAGTTAGATTGATTATAATAAGAGTAATGAGTATAGTAATTGTCGTTCTATCGATCATATAAGCATAATATGGCTAATAATATGAGTTAGATTGATAATAATAAGAGTAATAAGTATAGTAATTGTCGTTCTATCGATCATATAAGCACAATATGGCTAATAATATAAGTTACATTGATAATAATAAGAGTAATAAGTATAGTAATTGTCGTTCTATCGATCATATAAGCTTAATGTGGCTAATAATATGAGTTAGATTGATAATAATAAGAGTAATAACTATAGTAATTGTCGTTCTATCGATCATATCTGCATAATATGGTTAATAATATGAGTTAGATTGATAATAGTGAGTGTAATAAGTATAGTAATTGTCGTACTCTCGATCATATCTGCATAATATGGCTAATAATATGAGCTAGATTGATTATAATAAGAGTAATGAGTATAGTAATTGTCGTTCTATCGATCATATAAGCATAATATGGCTAATAATATGAGTTAGATTGATAATAATAAGAGTAATGAGTATAGTAATTGTCGTTCTATCGATCATATAAGCATAATATGGCTAATAATCTGAGTTAGATTGATAACAGTGAGTGCAATAACTATAGTAATTGTCGTTCTATCGATCATATAAGCATAATGTGGCTAATAATATGAGTTAGATTGATAATAATAAGAGTAATGAGTATAGTAATTGTCGTTCTATCGATCATATAGGCATAATATGGCTAATAATCTGAGGTAGATTGATAACAGTGGGTGCAATAAGTATAGTAATTGTCGTTCTATCGATCATATAAGCATAAGAAGGCTAATAATATGAGTTAGATTGATAATAATAAGAGTAATAAGTATAGTAATAGTCGTTCTATCGATCATATAAGCACAATATGGCTAATAATATAAGTTACATTGATAATAATAAGAGTAATAAGTATAGTAATTGTCGTTCTATCGATCATATCTGCATAATATGGTTAATAATATGAGTTAGATTGATAATAATAAGAGTAATAAGTATAGTAATTGTCGTTCTATCGATCATATAAGCACAATATGGCTAATAATATAAGTTACATTGATAATAATAAGAGTAATAAGTATAGTAATTGTCGTTCTATCGATCATATAAGCTTAATGTGGCTAATAATATGAGTTAGATTGATAATAATAAGAGTAATAAGTATAGTAATTGTCGTTCTATCGATCATATCTGCATAATATGGTTAATAATATGAGTTAGATTGATAATAGTGAGTGTAATAAGTATAGTAATTGTCGTACTCTCGATCATATCTGCATAATATGGCTAATAATATGAGCTAGATTGATTATAATAAGAGTAATGAGTATAGTAATTGTCGTTCTATCGATCATATAAGCATAATATGGCTAATAATATGAGTTAGATTGATAATAATAAGAGTAATGAGTATAGTAATTGTCGTTCTATCGATCATATAAGCATAATATGGCTAATAATCTGAGTTAGATTGATAACAGTGAGTGCAATAAGTACAGTAATTGTCGTTCTATCGATCATATAAGCATAATGTGGCTAATAATATGAGTTAGATTGATAATAATAAGAGTAATGAGTATAGTAATTGTCGTACTATCGATCATATAGGCATAATATGGCTAATAATCTGAGTTAGATTGATAACAGTGGGTGCAATAAGTATAGTAATTGTCGTTCTATCGATCATATAAGCATAAGAAGGCTAATAATATGAGTTAGATTGATAATAATAAGAGTAATAAGTATAGTAATAGTCGTTCTATCGATCATATAAGCAAAATATGGCTAATAATATAAGTTACATTGATAATAATAAGAGTAATAAGTATAGTAATTGTCGTTCTATCGATCATATCTGCATAATATGGTTAATAATATGAGTTAGATTGATAATAATAAGAGTAATAAGTATAGTAATTGTCGTTCTATCGATCATATCTGCATAATATGGTTAATAATATGAGTTAGATTGATTATAATAAGAGTAATGAGTATAGTAATTGTCGTTCTATCGATCATATATGCATAATATGGCTAATAGTATGGGTTAGATCGATAATTATAAGAGTAATGAGTATAGTAATTGTCGTTCTATCGGTCATATAACCATAATATGGCTAATAATATGAGTTAGATTGATAATAATAAGAGTAATGAGTGTAGTAATTGTCGTTCTATCAATCATATAAGCATAATATGGCTAATAATATGAGTTAGATTGATAATAATAAGAGCAATAAGTATAGTAATTGTCGTTCTATCGATCATATCTGCGTAATATGGCTAATAATATGAGTTAGATTGATAATAGTGAGTGTAATAAGTATAGTAATTGTCGTTCTATCGATCATATAAGCACAATATGGTTAATGATATGAGTTAGATTGATAATAGTGAGTGTAATAAGTATAGTAATTGTCGTACTCTCGATCATATCTGCATAATATGGCTAATAATATGAGCTAGATTGATAATAATAAGAGTAATAAGTACAGTAATTGTCGTTCTATCGATCATATAAGCATAATATTGCTTATGATATGAGTTAGATTGATAATAATAAGAGTAATGAGTATAGTAATTGTCGTTCTATCGATCATATAAGCATAATATGCCTAATAATCTGAGTTAGATTGATAACAGTGAGTGCAATAAGTATAGTAATTGTCGTTCTATCGATCATATAGGCATAATGTGGCTAATAATATGAGTTCGATTGATAATAGTGAGTGTAATAAGTATAGTAATTGCCGCTCTATCGATCATATAAGCACAATATGGCTAATAATATGAGTTAGATTGATAATAATAAGAGTAATGAGTATAGTAATTGTCGTTCTATCGATCATATAAGCATAATGTGGCTAATAATATGAGTTAGATTGATAATAATAAGAGTAATAAGTATAGTAATTGTCGTTCTATCGATCATATCTGCATAATATGGTTAATAATATGAGTTAGATTGATAATAATAAGAGTAATAAGTATAGTAATAGTCGTTCTATCGATCATATAAGCACAATATGGCTAATAATATAAGTTACATTGATAATAATAAGAGTAATAAGTATAGTAATTGTCGTTCTATCGATCATATCTGCATAATATGGTTAATAATATGAGTTAGATTGATAATAATAAGAGTAATAAGTATAGTAATTGTCGTTCTATCGATCATATCTGCATAATATGGTTAATAATATGAGTTAGATTGATTATAATAAGAGTAATGAGTATAGTAATTGTCGTTCTATCGATCATATATGCATAATATGGCTAATAGTATGGGTTAGATCGATAATTATAAGAGTAATGAGTATAGTAATTGTCGTTCTATCGGTCATATAACCATAATATGGCTAATAATATGAGTTAGATTGATAATAATAAGAGTAATGAGTGTAGTAATTGTCGTTCTATCAATCATATAAGCATAATATGGCTAATAATATGAGTTAGATTGATAATAATAAGAGCAATAAGTATAGTAATTGTCGTTCTATCGATCATATCTGCGTAATATGGCTAATAATATGAGTTAGATTGATAATAGTGAGTGTAATCAGTATAGTAATTGTCGTTCTATCGATCATATAAGCACAATATGGTTAATGATATGAGTTAGATTGATAATAGTGAGTGTAATAAGTATAGTAATTGTCGTACTCTCGATCATATCTGCATAATATGGCTAATAATATGAGCTAGATTGATAATAATAAGAGTAATAAGTACAGTAATTGTCGTTCTATCGATCATATAAGCATAATATTGCTTATGATATGAGTTAGATTGATAATAATAAGAGTAATGAGTATAGTAATTGTCGTTCTATCGATCATATAAGCATAATATGCCTAATAATCTGAGTTAGATTGATAACAGTGAGTGCAATAAGTATAGTAATTGTCGTTCTATCGATCATATAGGCATAATGTGGCTAATAATATGAGTTCGATTGATAATAGTGAGTGTAATAAGTATAGTAATTGCCGCTCTATCGATCATATAAGCACAATATGGCTAATAATATGAGTTAGATTGATAATAATAAGAGTAATGAGTATAGTAATTGTCGTTCTATCGATCATATAAGCATAATGTGGCTAATAATATGAGTTAGATTGATAATAATAAGAGTAATAAGTATAGTAATTGTCGTTCTATCGATCATATCTGCATAATATGGTTAATAATATGAGTTAGATTGATAATAATAAGAGTAATAAGTATAGTAATTGTCGTTCTAATGATCATATCTGCATAATATGGTTAATAATATGAGTTAGATTGATTATAATAAGAGTAATGAGTAGTAGTAATTGTCGTTCTATCGATCATATATGCATAATATTGCTAATAGTATGGGTTAGATTGATAATTATAAGAGTAATGAGTATAGTAATTGTCGTTCTATCGGTCATATAACCATAATATGGCTAATAATATGAGTTAGATTGATAATAATAAGAGTAATGAGTGTAGTAATTGTCGTTCTATCAATCATATAAGCATAATATGGTTAATAATATGAGTTAGATTGATAATAATAAGAGTAATGAGTATAGTAATTGTCGTATTATCGATCATATAAGCATAATGTGGCTAATAATATGAGTTCGATTGATAAGAGTGAGTGTAATAAGTATAGTAATTGCCGCTCTATCGATCATATAAGCACAATATGGCTAATAATATGAGTTAGATTGATAATAATAAGAGTAATGAGTATAGTAATTGTCGTTCTATCGATCATATAAGCATAATATGGCTAATAATCTGAGTTAGATTGATAACAGTGAGTGCAATAAGTATAGTAATTGTCGTTCTATCGATCATATAAGCATAATGTGGCTAATAATATGAATTAGATTGATAATAATAAGAGTAATAAGTATAGTAATAGTCGTTCTATCGATCATATAAGCACAATATGGCTAATAATATAAGTTAGATTGATAATAATAAGAGTAATAAGTATAGTAATTGTCGTTCTATCGATCATATCTGCATAATATGGTTAATAATATGAGTTAGATTGATAATAATAAGAGTAATGAGTATAGTAATTGTCGTATTATCGATCATATAAGCATAATATGGCTAATAGTATGGGTTAGATTGATAATTATAAGAGTAATGAGTATAGTAATTGTCGTTCTATCGGTCATATAAGCATAATATGGCTAATAATCTGAGTTAGATTGATAACAGTTAGTGCAATAAGTATAGTAATTGTCGTTCTATCGATCATATAAGCATAATGTGGCTAATAATATGAGTTAGATTGATAACAGTGAGTGCAATAAGTATAGTAATTGCCGTTCTATCGATCATATAAGCATAATGTGGCTAATAATATGAGTTAGATTGATAACAGTGAGTGTAATAAGTACAGTAATTGTGGTTCTATCGATCATATAAGCATAATATGGCTAATAGTATTGGCTAGATTGATAATTATAAGAGTAATGAGTATAGTAATTGTCGTTCTATCGATCATATAACCATAATATGGCTAATAATATGAGTTAGATTGATAATAATAAGAGTAATGAGTGTAGTAATTGTCGTTCTATCAATCATATAAGCATAATATGGCTAATAATATGAGTCAGATTGATAATAATAAGAGTAATAAGTATAGTAATTGTCGTTCTATCGATCATATCTGCGTAATATGGCTAATAATATGAGTTAGATTGATTATAATAAGAGTAGTGAGTATAGCAATTGTCGTTCTATCGATCATATAAGCATAATATGGCTAATAATATGAGTTAGATTGATAATAATAAGAGTAATGAGTATAGTAATTGTCGTATTATCGATCATTTAAGCATAATATGGCTAATAGTATGGGTTAGATTGATAATTATAAGAGTAATGAGTATAGTAATTGTCGTTCTATCGGTCATATAACCATAATATGGCTAATAATATGAGTTAGATTGATAATAATAAGAGTAATGAGTGTAGTAATTGTCGTTCTATCAATCATATAAGCATAATATGGTTAATAATATGAGTTAGATTGATAATAATAAGAGTAATGAGTATAGTAATTGTCGTATTATCGATCATATAAGCATAATGTGGCTAATAACATGAGTTCGATTGATAATAGTGAGTGTAATAAGTATAGTAATTGCCGCTCTATCGATCATATAAGCACAATATGGCTAATAATATGAGTTAGATTGATAATAATAAGAGTAATGAGTATAGTAATTGTCGTTCTATCGATCATATAAGCATAATATGGCTAATAATCTGAGTTAGATTGATAACAGTGAGTGCAATAAGTATAGTAATTGTCGTTCTATCGATCATATAAGCATAATAAGGC
Source organism: Megachile rotundata (assembly GCF_050947335.1). NCBI lineage: Eukaryota > Metazoa > Arthropoda > Insecta > Hymenoptera > Megachilidae > Megachile > Megachile rotundata. The sequence continues at coordinate 290,508 of NW_027473424.1, forward strand.
TATTAATATGAGTTAGATTGATAATAATAAGAGTAGTAAGTATAGTAATTGTCGTTCTATCGATCATATAAGCATAATGTGGCTAATAATATGAATTAGATTGATAATAATAAGAGTAATAAGTATAGTAATAGTCGTTCTATCAATCATATAAGCACAATATGGCTAATAATATAAGTTAGATTGATAATAATAAGAGTAAGAAGTATAGTAATTGTCGTTCTATGGTACATATAAGCATAATATGGCTAATAATATGAGTTAGATTGATAATAATAAGAGTAATGAGTATAGTAATTGTCGTATTATCGATCATATAAGCATAATATGGCTAATAGTATGGGTTAGATTGATAATTATAAGAGTAATGAGTATAGTAATTGTCGTTCTATCGGTCATATAACCATAATATGGCTAATAATATGAGTTAGATTGATAATAATAAGAGTAATGAGTGTAGTAATTGTCGTTCTATCAATCATATAAGCATAATATGGTTAATAATATGAGTTAGATTGATAATAATAAGAGTAATGAGTATAGTAATTGTCGTTCTATCGATCATATAAGCACAATATGGTTAATGATATGAGTTAGATTGATAATAGTGAGTGTAATAAGTATAGTAATTGTCGTACTCTCGATCATATCTGCATAATATGGCTAATAATATGAGCTAGATTGATAATAATAAGAGTAATAAGTACAGTAATTGTCGTTCTATCGATCATATAAGCATAATATTGCTAATGATATGAGTTAGATTGATAATAATAAGAGTAATGAGTATAGTAATTGTCGTTCTATCGATCATATAAGCATAATATGCCTAATAATCTGAGTTAGATTGATAACAGTGAGTGCAATAAGTATAGTAATTGTCGTTCTATCGATCATATAAGCATAATGTGGCTAATAATATGAGTTAGATTGATAACAGTGAGTGTAATAAGTACAGTAATTGTCGTTCTATCGATCATATAAGCATAATGTGGCTAATAATATGAGTTCGATTGATAATAGTGAGTGTAATAAGTATAGTAATTGCCGCTCTATCGATCATATAAGCACAATATGGCTAATAATATGGGTTAGATTGATAATAATAAGAGTAATGAGTATAGCAATTGTCGTTCTATCGATCATATAAGCATAATGTGGCTAATAATATCAGTTAGATTGATAATAATAAGAGTAATAAGTATAGTAATTGTCGTTCTATCGATCATATCTGCATAATATGGTTAATAATATAAGTTAGATTGATTATAATAACAGTAATGAGTATAGTAATTGTCGTTCTATCGATCATATAAGCATAATATGGCTAATAATATGAGTTAGATTGATAATAATAAGAGTAATAAGTATAGTAATTGTCGTTCTATCGATCATATAAGCACAATATGGCTAATAATATAAGTTACATTGATAATAATAAGAGTAATAAGTATAGTAATTGTCGTTCTATCGATCATATAAGCATAATGTGGCTAATAATATGAGTTAGATTGATAATAATAAGAGTAATAAGTATAGTAATTGTCGTTCTATCGATCATATCTGCATAATATGGTTAATAATATGAGTTAGATTGATTATAATAAGAGTAATGAGTATAGTAATTGTCGTTCTATCGATCATATAAGCATAATATGGCTAATAATATGAGTTAGATTGATAATAATAAGAGTAATAAGTATAGTAATTGTCGTTCTATCGATCATATAAGCACAATATGGCTAATAATATAAGTTACATTGATAATAATAAGAGTAATAAGTATAGTAATTGTCGTTCTATCGATCATATAAGCTTAATGTGGCTAATAATATGAGTTAGATTGATAATAATAAGAGTAATAAGTATAGTAATTGTCGTTCTATCGATCATATCTGCATAATATGGTTAATAATATGAGTTAGATTGATAATAGTGAGTGTAATAAGTATAGTAATTGTCGTACTCTCGATCATATCTGCATAATATGGCTAATAATATGAGCTAGATTGATTATAATAAGAGTAATGAGTATAGTAATTGTCGTTCTATCGATCATATAAGCATAATATGGCTAATAATATGAGTTAGATTGATAATAATAAGAGTAATGAGTATAGTAATTGTCGTTCTATCGATCATATAAGCATAATATGGCTAATAATCTGAGTTAGATTGATAACAGTGAGTGCAATAACTATAGTAATTGTCGTTCTATCGATCATATAAGCATAATGTGGCTAATAATATGAGTTAGATTGATAATAATAAGAGTAATGAGTATAGTAATTGTCGTTCTATCGATCATATAGGCATAATATGGCTAATAATCTGAGGTAGATTGATAACAGTGGGTGCAATAAGTATAGTAATTGTCGTTCTATCGATCATATAAGCATAAGAAGGCTAATAATATGAGTTAGATTGATAATAATAAGAGTAATAAGTATAGTAATAGTCGTTCTATCGATCATATAAGCACAATATGGCTAATAATATAAGTTACATTGATAATAATAAGAGTAATAAGTATAGTAATTGTCGTTCTATCGATCATATCTGCATAATATGGTTAATAATATGAGTTAGATTGATAATAATAAGAGTAATAAGTATAGTAATTGTCGTTCTATCGATCATATAAGCACAATATGGCTAATAATATGAGTTAGATTGATAATAATAAGAGTAATAAGTATAGTAATAGTCGTTCTATCGATCATATAAGCACAATATGGCTAATAATATAAGTTAGATTGATAATAATAAGAGTAATAAGTATAGTAATTGTAGTTCTATCGATCATATCTGCATAATATGGTTAATAATATGAGTTAGATTGATAATAATAAGAGTAATGAGTATAGTAATTGTCGTATTATCGATCATATAAGCATAATATGGCTAATAGTATGGGTTAGATTGATAATTATAAGAGTAATGAGTATAGTAATTGTCGTTCTATCGGTCATATAAGCATAAATATGGCTAATAATCTGAGTTAGATTGATAACAGTGAGTGCAATAAGTATAGTAATTGTCGTTCTATCGATCATATAAGCATAATGTGGCTAATAATATGAGTTAGATTGATAACAGTGAGTGTAATAAGTACAGTAATTGTGGTTCTATCGATCATATAAGCATAATATGGCTAATAGTATTGGTTAGATTGATAATTATAAGAGTAATGAGTATAGTAATTGTCGTTCTATCGATCATATAACCATAATATGGCTAATAATATGAGTTAGATTGATAATGATAAGAGTAATGAGTGTAGTAATTGTCGTTCTATCAATCATATAAGCATAATATGGCTAATAATATGAGTTAGATTGATAATAATAAGAGTAATAAGTATAGTAATTGTCGTTCTATCGATCATAGTCTGCATAATATGGTTAATAATATGAGTTAGATTGATAATAATAAAGAGTAATGAGTGTAGTAATTGTCGTTCTATCAATCATATAAGCATAATATGGTTAATAATATGAGTTAGATTGATAATAATAAGAGTAATGAGTATAGTAATTGTCGTATTATCGATCATATAAGCATAATGTGGCTAATAATATGAGTTCGGATTGATAATAGTGAGTGTAATAAGTATAGTAATTGCCGCTCTATCGATCATATAAGCACAATATGGCACTAAATATGAGTTAGATTGATAATAATAAGAGTAATGAGTATAGTAATTGTCGTTCTATCGATCATATAAGCACTAATATGGCTAATAATCTGAGTTAGATTGATAACAGTGAGTGCAATAAGTATAGTAATTTGCCGTTCTATGGATCATATAAGCATAATGTGGCTAATAATATGAGTTAGATTGATAACAGTGAGTGTAATAAGTACAGTAATTGTGGTTCTATCGATCATATAAGCATAATATGGCTAATAGTATTGGCTAGATTGATAATTATAAGAGTAATGAGTATAGTAATTGTCGTTCTATCGATCATATAACCATAATCATGGCTAATAATATGAGTTAGATTGATAATAATAAGAGTAATGAGTGTAGTAATTGTCGTTCTATCAATCAATTAAGCAATAATATGGCTAATAATATGAGTCAGATTGATAATAATAAGAGTAATAAGTATAGTAATTGTCGTTCTACTCGATCATATCTGCGTAATATGGCTAATAATATGAGTTTAGATTGATTATATAAGAGTAGTGAGTATAGCAATTGTCGTTCTATCGATCATATAAGCATAATATGGCTAAATAATATGAGTTAGATTGATAATAATAAGAGTCATGAGTATAGTAATTGTCGTATTATCGATCATATAAGCATAATATGGCTAATAGTATGGGGTTAGATTGATAATTATAAGAGTAATGAGTATAGTAATTGTCGTTCTATCGGTCATATAACCATAATATGGCTAATAATATGAGTTAGATTGATAATAATAAGAGTAATGAGTGTAGTAATTGTCGTTCTATCAATCATATAAGCATAATATGGTTAATAATATGAGTTAGATTGATAATAATAAGAGTAATGAGCTATACTAATTGTCGTATTATCGATCATATAAGCATAATGTGGCTAATAACATGAGTTCGATTGATAATAGTGAGTGTAATAAGTATAGTAATTGCCGCTCTATCGATCATATAAGCACAATATGGCTAATAATATGAGTTAGATTGATAATAATAAGAGTAATGAGTATAGTAATTGTCGTTCTATCGATCATATAAGCATAATATGGCTAATAATCTGAGTTAGATTGATAACAGTGAGTGCAATAAGTATAGTAATTGTCGTTCTATCGATCATATAAGCATAATAAGGCTATTAACTATGAGTTAGATTGATAATAATAAGAGTAGTAAGTAGTAGTAATTGTCGTTCTATCGATCATATAAGCATAATGTGGCTAATAATATGAATTAGATTGATAATAATAAGAGTAAATAAGTATAGTAATAGTCGTTCTATCAATCATATAAGCACAATATGGCTAATAATATAAGTTAGATTGATAATAATAAGAGTAAGAAGTATAGTAATTGTCGTTCTATCGATCATATCTGCATAATATGGTTAATAATATGAGATTAGATTGATAATAATAAGAGGTAATAAGTATAGTAATTAGTCGTTCTATCGATCATATCTGCATAATATGGTTAATAATATGAGTTAGATTGATTATAATAAGAGTAATGAGTATAGTAATTGTCGTTCTATCGATCATATATGCATAATAGTGGCTAATAGTATGGGTTAGATGATAATTATAAGAGTAATGAGTATAGTAATTGTCGTTCTATCAATCATATAAGCATAATATGGCTAATAATATGAGTTAGATTGATAATAATAAGAGTAATAAGTATAGTAATTGGCGTTCTATCGATCATATCTGCGTAATATGGCTAATAATCTGAGTTAGATTGATAATAGTGAGTGTAATAAGTATAGTAATTGTCGTACTCTCGATCATATCTGCATAATAATGGGCTAATAATATGAGCTAGATTGATAATAATAAGAGTAATAAGTACAGTAATTGTCGTTCTATCGATCATATAAGCATAATATTGCTAATGATATGAGTTAGATTGATAATAATAAGAGTAATGAGTATAGTAATTGTCGTTCTATCGATCATATAAGCATAATATGCCTAATAATCTGAGTTAGATTGATAACAGTGAGTGCAATAAGTATAGTAATTGTCGTTCTATCGATCATATAAGCATAATGTGGCTAATAATATGAGTTAGATTGATAACAGTGAGTGTAATAAGTACAGTAATTGTCGTTCTATCGATCATATAAGCATAATGTGGCTAATAATATGAGTTCGATTGATAATAGTGAGTGTAATAAGTATAGTAATTGCCGCTCTATCGATCATATAAGCACAATATGGCTAATAATATGAGTTAGATTGATAATAATAAGAGTAATGAGTATAGTAATTGTCGTTCTATCGATCATATAAGCATAATGTGGCTAATAATATCAGTTAGATTGATAATAATAAGAGTAATAAGTATAGTAATTGTCGTTCTATCAATCATATCTGCATAATATGGTTAATAATATGAGTTAGATTGATAATAGTGAGTGTAATAAGTATAGTAATTGCCGCTCTATCGATCATATAAGCACAATATGGCTAATAATATGAGTTAGATTGATAATAATAAGAGTAATAAGTATAGTAATTGTTGTTCTATCGATCATATCTGCATAATATGGTTAATAATATGAGTTAGATTGATTATAATAAGAGTAATGAGTACAGTAATTGTCGTTCTATCGATCATATATGCATAATATGGCTAATAGTATGGGTTAGATTGATAATTATAAGAGTAATGAGTATAGTAATTGTCGTTCTATCGGTCATATAACCATAATATGGCTAATAATATGAGTTAGATTGATAATAATAAGAGTAATGAGTGTAGTAACTGTCGTTCTATCAATCATATAAGCATAATATGGCTAATAATATGAGTTAGATTGATAATAATAAGAGTAATAAGTATAGTAATTGTCGTTCTATCGATCATATCTGCGTAATATGGCTAATAATATGAGTTAGATTGATAATAGTGAGTGTAATAAGTATAGTAATTGTCGTTCTATCGATCATATAAGCACAATATGGTTAATGATATGAGTTAGATTGATAATAGTGAGTGTAATAAGTATAGTAATTGTCGTACTCTCGATCATATCTGCATAATATGGCTAATAATATGAGCTAGATTGATAATAATAAGAGTAATAAGTACAGTAATTGTCGTTCTATCGATCATATAAGCATAATATTGCTAATGATATGAGTTAGACTGATAATAATAAGAGTAATGAGTATAGTAATTGTCGTTCTATCGATCATGTAAGCATAATATGCCTAATAATCTGAGTTAGATTGATAACAGTGAGTGCAATAAGTATAGTAATTGTCGTTCTATCTATCATATAAGCATAATGTGGCTAATAATATGAGTTAGATTGATAACAGTGAGTGTAATAAGTACAGTAATTGTCGTTCTATCGATCATATAAGCACAATATGGCTAATAATATGAGTTAGATTGATAATAATAAGAGTAATAAGTATAGTAATTGTCGTTCTATCGGTCATATAACCATAATATGGCTAATAATATGGGTTAGATTGATAATAGTGAGTGTAATAAGTGTAGTAATTGTCGCTCTATCGATCATATAAGCACAATATGGCTAATAATATAAGTTAGATTGATAATAATAAGAGTAAGAAGTATAGTAATTGTCGTTCTATCGATCATATCTGCACAATATGGTTAATAATATGAGTTAGATTGATAATAGTGAGAGTAATAAGTATAGTAATTGTCGTTCTATCGATCATATCTGCATAATATGGTTAATAATATGAGTTAGATTGATTATAATAAGAGTAATGAGTATAGTAATTGTCGTTCTATCGATCATATAAGCATAATATGGCTAATAATATGAGTTAGATTGATAATAATAAGAGTAATAAGTATAGTAATTGTCGTTCTATCGATCATATAAGCACAATATGGCTAATAATATAAGTTACATTGATAATAATAAGAGTAATAAGTATAGTAATTGTCGTTCTATCGATCATATAAGCATAATGTGGCTAATAATATGAGTTAGATTGATAATAATAAGAGTAATAAGTATAGTAATTGTCGTTCTATCGATCATATCTGCATAATATGGTTAATAATATGAGTTAGATTGATAATAATGAGAGTAATAAGTATAGTAATTGTCGTTCTATCGATCATATCTGCATAATATGGTTAATAATATGAGTTCGATTGATAATAGTGAGTGTAATAAGTATAGTAATTGCCGCTCTATCGATCATATAAGCACAATATGGCTAATAATATGAGTTAGATTGATAATAATAAGAGTAGTAAGTATAGTAATTGTCGTTCTATGGATCATATAAGCATAATATGGCTAATAATATGAGTTAGATTGATAATAATAAGAGTAATAAGTATAGTAATTGTCGTTCTATCGATCATATAAGCATAATGTGGCTAATAATATGAGTTAGATTGATAATACTAAGAGTAATAAGTATAGTAATTGTCGTTCTATCGATCATATCTGCATAATATGGTTAATAATATGAGCTAGATTGATAATAATAAGAGTAATAAGTACAGTAATTTTTGTTCTATCGATCATATAAGCATAATATTGCTTATGATATGAGTTAGATTGATAATAATAAGAGTAATGAGTATAGTAATTGTCGTTCTATCGATCATATAAGCATAATGTGGCTAATAATATGAGTTAGATTGATAATAATAAGAGTAATAAGTATAGTAATTGTCGTTCTATCGATCATATCTGCATAATATGGTTAATAATATGAGTTAGATTGATAATAATAAGAGTAATAAGTATAGTAATTGTCGTTCTAATGATCATATCTGCATAATATGGTTAATAATATGAGTTAGATTGATTATAATAAGAGTAATGAGTATAGTAATTGTCGTTCTATCGATCATATATGCATAATATGGCTAATAGTATGGGTTAGATTGATAATTATAAGAGTAATGAGTATAGTAATTGTCGTTCTATCGGTCATATAACCATAATATGGCTAATAATATGAGTTAGATTGATAATAATAAGAGTAATGAGTGTAGTAATTGTCGTTCTATCAATCATATAAGCATAATATGGCTAATAATATGAGTTAGATTGATAATAGTGAGTGTAATAAGTATAGTAATTGTCGTTCTATCGATCATATAAGCACAATATGGTTAATGATATGAGTTAGATTGATAATAGTGAGTGTAATAGGTATAGTAATTGTCGTACTCTCGATCATATCTGCATAATATGGCTAATAATATGAGCTAGATTGATAATAATAAGAGTAATGAGTACAGTAATTGTCGTTCTATCGATCATATAAGCATAATATTGCTAATGATATGAGTTAGATTGATAATAATAAGAGTAATGAGTATAGTAATTGTCGTTCTATCGATCATATAAGCATAATATGCCTAATAATCTGAGTTAGATTGATAAGAGTGAGTGCAATAAGTATAGTAATTGTCGTTCTATCGATCATATAAGCATAATGTGGCTAATAATATGCGTTAGATTGATAACAGTGAGTGTAATAAGTACAGTAATTGTCGCTCTATCGATCATATAAGCACAATATGGCTAATAATATGAGTTAGATTGATAATAATAAGAGTAATAAGTATAGTAATTGTCGTTCTATCGGTCATATAACCATAATATGGCTAATAATATGGGTTAGATTGATAATAGTGTGTGTAATAAGTATAGTAACTGTCGCTCTATCGATCATATAAGCACAATATGGCTAATAGTATGAGTTAGATTGATAATAATAAGAGTAATGAGTATAGTAATTGTCGTTCTATCGATCATATAAGCATAATATGGCTAATAATCTGA